>NC_086450.1:37772238-38072238 GCF_028390025.1 Pseudophryne corroboree | reverse complement strand
TCGGGTTATCAGTACACTGCAGGAAGGGGAGTGGGTGACTCTGCCACTCATGTGGGCATCAGTACACAGCAGGAAGGGGCCTGGGTGACTCTGCCAGTCACGGGGGCATCAGTAGACTGCAGGAAGGGGACTGGGTGACTCTGCCAGTCATGGGGGCATCAGTACACTGCAGAAAAGGGAGTGGGTGACTCTGCCAGTCATGGGGACATCAGTACACTGCAGGAAGGGGCCTGGGTGACTCTGCCAGTCATGGGGACATCAGGACACTGCAGGAAGGGGAGTGGGTGACTCTGTCAGTCATGGGGGCATCAGTATGCTGCAGGAAGGGGAGTGGGTGACTCTACCAGTCATGGGGGCATCAGTATGCTGCAGGAAGGGACCTGGGTGACTCTGCCAGTCATGAGGACATCAGTATGCTGCAGGAAGGGGAGTGGGTGACTCTGCCAGTCATGGGGGCATCAGTGCGCTGCAGGAAGGGGAGTGGGTAACTCTGCCAGTCATGGGGGCATCAGTATGCTGCTGGAAGGGGAGTGGGTGACTCTGCCATTCATGGGGGCAGCAGTATGCTGCTGGAAGGTGAGTGGGTGACTCTGCCAGTCGTGAGGGCATCAGTACACTGCAGGAAGGGGAGTGGGTGACTCTGCCAGTCATGGGGACTTCAGTACACTGCAGGAAGGGGAGTGGGTGACTCTGCCAGTCATCGGGTTATCAGTACACTGCAGGAAGGGGAGTGGGTGACTCTGCCACTCATGTGGGCATCAGTACACAGCAGGAAGGGGCCTGGGTGACTCTGCCAGTCATGGGGGCATCAGTAGACTGCAGGAAGGGGACTGGGTGACTCTGCCAGTCATGGGGGCATCAGTACACTGCAGAAAAGGGAGTGGGTGACTCTGCCAGTCATGGGGACATCAGTACACTGCAGGAAGGGGCCTGGGTGACTCTGCCAGTCATGGGGACATCAGGACACTGCAGGAAGGGGAGTGGGTGACTCTGTCAGTCATGGGGGCATCAGTATGCTGCAGGAAGGGGAGTGGGTGACTCTACTAGTCATGGGGGCATCAGTATGCTACAGGAAAGGACCTGGGTGACTCTGCCAGTCATGAGGACATCAGTATGCTGCAGGAAGGGGAGTGGGTGACTCTGCCAGTCATGGGGGCATCAGTACGCTGCAGGAAGGGGAGTGGGTAACTCTGCCAGTCATGGGGGCATCAGTATGCTGCAGGAAGGGGAGTGTGTGACTCTGCCATTCATGGGGGCATCAGTATGCTGCTGGAAGGGGAGTGGGTGACTCTGCCATTCATGGGGGCATCAGTATGCTGCTGGAAGGTGAGTGGGTGACTCTGCCAGTCGTGAGGGCATCAGTATGCTGCAGGAAGGGGAGTGGGTGACTCTGCTAGTCTTGGGGGCATCAGTACGCTGCAGGAAGGGGAGTGGGTGACTCTGCCAGTCATGGGGGCATCAGTACACTGCAGGAAGGGGAGTGAATGACTCTGCCAGTCATGGGGACAACAGTACGCTGCAGTAAAGGGAGTGGGTGACTCTGCCAGTCATGGGGGCTTCAGTACACTGAAGGAAGGGGAGTGGGTGACTCTGCCAGTCATGAGGGCATCAGTACGCTGCAGGAAGGGGAGTGGGTGACTCTGCCAGTCATGAGGGCATCAGTGCGCTGCAGGAAGGGAAGTGGGTGACTCTGCCAGTCATGGGGACATCAGTACGCTGCAGGAAGGGGAGTGTGAGGGCACCAGTACGCTGCAGGAAGGGGAGTGGGTGACTCTGCCAGTCATGAGGGCATCAGTACGCTGCAGGATGGGGAGTGGGTGACTCATACCTTTTCATCCTGCAATCTAATGGTGTGAAATGTAGGGTGAACGAAGCAATGTTGCAAGTGCCGCCTCACCCAGCGCAAAGTGCCCAATGTCCCTGGTATTGCCAGCATATACTTTAGGTAATGAAACTGACAATTGATAATAGTAAGCACATTGCAAAATAATAATCTAGGAAAAACATGCAAAATATTTAAGGAAAGTGGATATCTCACTATCTATAGGAGCTGTGCGTCTGTGTTGGCCAGTGTAGATGACACGTGTTTTCATTCATGGGGCAGCTAACATTAAACTGCAAGCGATTAGGGACATGCTGTGACGATAGTTTGTCTGCTTCTAAATCAGTTGCAGGCCATTGTAGTAGATAATAACCAAACCTGTACCATACTTATTTTTTCCAAATTGGAATATTCGCTGTTGTAAACATGGAAGACTTTGGTTTCTTTGACGTTTTCTTTTTAATTTGGAAAAATAATTTCCCCTACGCAGGCAAGGATCAATTACACGACAGGCTCAGAATGACCAGAGTGTTCACATAAAACAAGCCACATTGCCACCAAGAGGGGGTTAACACATAGTTAAAGTGACACTTTCCCCTTCATCACTATCCAACATCTAACCCCATGGCTGCTGAGTTTATCAGCAAAAGAATAAAAGCATGATTTATGGGCCTAAAATTCAGACCTCATCGCAGCAGCAAACTTTTTCTCTAATGGGCAAAACCATGCTGCACTGCAGGTGGGGCAGCTGTAACACGTGCAGAGAGAGTTAGATTTGGGTGGGGTGTGTTCAAACTGAAATCTAAATTGCAGTGTAAAAATAAAGCAGACAGTATTTACTCTGCACAGAAACAAAATAACCCTCCCAAATCTAACTCTCTCTGCACATGTTACATCTGCCTCCCCTGAAGTGCACATGGTTTTGCCCATTAGAGAAAAAATTTGCTGCTGCGATTCAGGTCTGAATTAGGCCCACTGTCAGCAAATTTGGGTCTTTCCTGTGCATTAAGCTTAATACCATATGAATTAATCAGAAGCTTCTCGGCTTGGTTCCGGTATCTGTGAATATTGGGGGTTATTCAGGTTTGTTAGCGAACCAAATAAGTTAGCAATTGGGCTAAACCATGGTGGGGCAGATGTAACATGTGCAGAGAGAGTTAGATTTGGGTGTGGTGTGTTCAAACTGAAATCTAAATTGCAGTGTAAACATAAAGCGGACAGTATTTACCATACACAGAAACAATATAACCCACCCAAATCTAAATCTCTCTGCACATGTTACATCTGCCCCACCTGCAGTGCAACATGGTTTTGCCCAATTGCTAACCTTTTTGGTTTGGTAACAAATCTGAATAAGGTTGATTGTTAAATGATTTGCTATTTTATCTTACCACCTTACATGCAGTACTGTTCGCAAGATATCACTAAAATACATTGAACATATATACATCTTTTATTTACATAGTGGAATGCAGGGCAGCCACCAGGGGGGGGGGGGGGTGTGGTGACTGGTGTCCCGGGCCCTTACAGAGAGGAAGGCCCACCCCTCAGTGGCGCACGCAGGGGGGTTTCCGAGCACCCAGAAACACTGCATGAGTATTATTAATGGCTGTCTAGCATCCTCTGCAGCCTGCTGTCTTCCTGGTGGTACTTGTAAGTGCTTAATAAAAGTTTACTTTATTTTAATTATAGTACATATATATCCATGTGCATGTATATATACACATGTATATACATACATATAAACAACACACACACACACACACACACACACACACACACACACACACACACTCACACACACACATATGATATATATACATGTGTATATAGAAGTGTACTGTATGTATATATATATATGTACTTTGTATGCATGTTTAATATGCTATGTATATGTGTATATATACACTGCTCGAAAAAATAAAGGTGGTCATTCCGAGTTGTTCGCTCGCAAGCTGCTTTTAGCAGCTTTGCACACGCTAAGCCGCCGCCTACTGGGAGTGAATCTTAGCTTATCAAAATTGCGAACGAAAGATTCGCAATATTGCGAAAAGACTTCTCTGTGCAGTTTCTGAGTAGCTCGAGACTTACTCTTCCAGTGCGATCAGTTCAGTGCTTGTCGTTCCTGGTTTGACGTCACAAACACACCCAGCGTTCGCCCAGACACTCCTCCGTTTCTCCAGCCACTCCCGCGTTTTTCCCAGAAACGGTAGCGTTTTTTCAAACACTCCCATAAAACGCCCAGTTTCCGCCCAGAAACACCCACTTCCTGTCAATCACACTCCGATCTCCAGAACTAAGAAAAAGCCTTGCAGAGCCGTGAGTAAAATACCAATCTTCATAGCAAATTTACTTGGCGCAGTCGCAGTGCGAACATTGCGCATGCGCAATTAGCGGAAAATCGCTGCGATGCAAAGAAAATTACCGAGCGAACAACTCGGAATAAGGGCCAAAGGGAGCACTAAAATAACACATCCTAGATCTGAATGAATGAAATATTCTTATTAAATACTTTGTTCTTTACATAGTTGAATGTGCTGACAACAAAATCACACAAAAATTATCAATGGAAATCAAATTTATTAACCCATCGAGGTCTGGATTTGGAGTCACACTCAAAATTAAAGTGGAAAAACACACTACAGGCTGATCCAACTTTGATGTAATGTCATTAAAACAAGTCAAAATGAGGCTCAGTAGTGTGTGTGGCCTCTACGTGCCTGTATGACCTTCCTACAATGCCTGGGCATGCTCCTGATGAGGTGGCGGATGGTCTCCTGAGGGATCTCCTCCCAGACCTGGACTAAAGCATCCGCCAACTCCTGGACAGTCTGTGGTGCAACGTGGCGTTGGTGGATGGAGCGAGACATGATGTCCCAGATGTCCTCAATTGGATTCAGGTCTGGGGAATGGGCGGACCAGTCCATAGCATCAATGCCTTCATCTTGCAGGAACTGCTGACACACTCCAGCCACATGAGGTCTAGCATTGTTTTGCATTAGGAGGGACCCAGGGCCAACCGCACCAGCATATGGTCTCACAAGGGGTCTGAGGATCTCATCTCGGTACCTAATGGCAGTCAGGCTACCGCTGGCGAGCACATTGAGGGCTGTGCGGCCCCCCAAAGAAATGCCACCCCACACCATTACTGACCCACTGCCAAACCGGTCATGCTGGAGGATGTTGCAGACAGCAGAACGTTCTCCTTGGCGTTTCCAGACTCTGTCACGTCTGTCACATGTGCTCAGTGAGAACCTGCTTTCATCTGTGAAGAGCACAGGGCGCCAGTGGCGAACTTGCCAGTCTTGGTGTTCTCTGGCAAATGCCAAACGTCCTGCACGGTGTTGGGCTGTAAGCACAACCCCCACCTGTGGACGTCGGGCCCTCATACCACCCTCATGGAGTCTGTTTCTGATCGTTTGAGTAGACACATGCACATTTGTGGCTTGCTGGAGGTCATTTTGCAGGGCTCTGGCAGTGCTCCTCCTGTTCCTCCTTGCACAAAGGCGGAGGTAGCGGTCCTGCTGCTGGGTTGTTGCCCTCCTGCGGCCTCCTCCACGTCTCCTGATGTACTGGCCTGTCTCCTGGTAGCGCCTCCATGCTCTGGACACTATGCTGATAGACACAGCAAACCTTCTTGCCACAGCTCGCATTGATGTGCCATCCTGGATGAGCTGCACTACCTGAGCCACTTGTGTGGGTTGTAGACTCCGTCTCATGCTACCACTAGAGTGAAAGCACCGTCAGCTTTCAAAAGTGACCAAAACATCAGCCAGAAAGCATAGGAGCTGAGATGTGGTCTGTGGTCACCACCTGCAGAACAACTCCTTTATTGGGGGTGTCTTGCTAATTGCCTATAATTCCCACCTGTTGTCTATTCCATTTGCACAACAGCATGTGAAATTGATTGTCAATCAGTGTTGCTTCCTAAGTGGACAGTTTGATTTCACAGAAGTGTGATTGACTTGGAGTTACATTGTGTTAAGTGTGCCTTTTTTTTGAGCAGTATATATATATATATATATTAGTGATGAGCGGGTTCGGTTTCTCGGAAACCGAACCCCCCCGAACTTCACCCTTTTTACACGGGTCCGAACCATACTCGGATTCTCCCGTATGGCTCGGTTAACCCGAGCGCCTCCGAACGTCATCATCCCGCTGTCGGATTCTCGCGAGATTCGGATTCTATATAAGCAGCCGCGCGTCGCCGCCATTTTCACTCGTGCATTGGAAATGTTAGGGAGAGGACGTGGCTGGCGTCCTCTCCATTATTGTTGAACTTGATTGTGCTTTATTGCTTAATTGTGGGGAGGACTGGGGAGCAGCTGTATATTAATATAGGAGGAGTACAGTGCAGAGTTTTGCTGATCAGTGACCACCAGCTTTATGACGTTCTCTGCCTGAAAAAAACGCTCCTTATCTGTGCTCAGTGTGCTGCATATATCTGTGCTCACACTGCTTAATTGTGGGGACTGGGGAGCAGCTGTATTATATAGCAGGAGTACAGTGCAGAGTTTTGCTGACAGTGACCACCAGTATACGTTGTCTGCCTGAAAAACACTCCATATCTGTGCTCGGTGTGCTGCTTTATTGTGGGGACTGGGGACCACCAGTATAATATTATATAGGAGGAGTACAGTGCAGAGTTTTGCTGACCAGTGACCACCAGTATATAATATATAGCATTACGGTACAGTAGGCCACTGCTGTACCTACCTCTGTGTCGTCAAGTATACTATCCATCTAGATTCTATACCTGTGGTGCATTTCAGTTGTGCAGTTTGCTGACACAGTGACCACCAGTATATATAGCAGTACGGTACGGAAGGCCACTGCTGTACCTACCTCTGTGTCGTCATTAAGTATACTATCCATCTACATTCTATACCTGTGGTGCATTTTAGTTTTGCAGTTTGCTGACACAGTGACCACCAGTATATATAGCAGTACGGTACGGAAGGCCACTGCTGTACCTACCTCTGTGTCTCATTAAGTATACTATCCATCTACATTCTATACCTGTGGTGCATTTTAGTTTTGCAGTTTGCTGACACAGTGACCACCAGTATATATAGCAGTACGGTACGGAAGGCCACTGCTGTACCTACCTCTGTGTCGTCATTAAGTATACTATCCATCTACATTCTATACCTGTGGTGCATTTTAGTTTTGCAGTTTGCTGACACAGTGACCACCAGTATATATAGCAGTACGGTACGGAAGGCCACTGCTGTACCTACCTCTGTGTCGTCATTAAGTATACTATCCATCTACATTCTATACCTGTGGTGCATTTTAGTTTTGCAGTTTGCTGACGCAGTGACCACCAGTATATATAGCAGTACGGTACGGAAGGCCACTGCTGTACCTACCTCTGTGTCGTCAAGTATACTATCCATCTACATTCTATACCTGTGGTGCATTTTAGTTGTGCGCAGTATATATAGTAGTAGGCCATTGCTATTGATACTGGCATATAATTCCACACATTAAAAAATGGAGAACAAAACTGTGGAGGTTAAAATAGGGAAAGATCAAGATCCACTTCCACCTCGTGCTGAAGCTGCTGCCACTAGTCATGGCCGAGACGATGAAATGCCATCAACGTCGTCTGCCAAGGCCGATGCCCAATGTCATAGTAGAGAGCATGTAAAATCCAAAAAACAAAAGTTCAGTAAAATGACCCAAAAATCAAAATTGAAAGCGTCTGATGAGAAGCGTAAACTTGCCAATATGCCATTTACGGCACGGAGTGGCAAGGAACGGCTGAGGCCCTGGCCTATGTTCATGGCTAGTGGTTCAGATTCACATGAGGATGGAAGCACTCATCCTCTCGCTAGAAAACTGCAGTGCCACTCCTAGATGGGCCAGGTGTTTGTGTCGGCCACTTGGGTCGCTTAGCTTAGTCACACAGCTACCTCATTGCGCCTCTTTTTTTCTTTGCATCATGTGCTGTTTGGGGACAATTTTTGTGAAGTGCCACCCTGCCTGACACTGCAGTGCCACTCCTAGATGGGCCAGGTGTTTGTGTCGGCCACTTGTGTCGCTTAGCTTAGTCACACAGCGACCTTGGTTCGCCTCTTTTTTTCTTTGCATCATGTGCTGTTTGGGGACTATTTTTTTGAAGTGCCATCCTGTCTGACACTGCAGTGCCACTCCTAGATGGGCCAGGTGTTTGTGTCGGCCACTTGTGTCGCTTAGCTTAGTCACACAGCGACCTTGGTGCGCCTCTTTTTTTCTTTGCATCATGTGCTGTTTGGGGACAATTTTTTTGAAGTGCCATCCTGTCTGACACTGCAGTGCCACTCCTAGAAGGGCCAGGTGTTTGTGTCGGCCACTTGTGTCGCTTAGCTTAGTCACACAGCGACCTTGGTGCGCCTCTTTTTTTCTTTGCATCATGTGCTGTTTGGGGACTATTTTTTTGAAGTGCCATCCTGCCTGACACTGCAGTGCCACTCCTAGATGGGCCAGGTGTTTGTGTCGGCCACTTGTGTCGCTTAGCTTAGCCATCCAGCGACCTCTGTGAAAATTTTAGGACTAAAAATAATATTGTGAGGTGGGAGGTGTTCAGAATAGACTGGAAATGAGTGTAAATTATGGTTATTGAGGTTAATAATACTATGGGATCAAAATGACTCCCAAATTCTATGATTTAAGCTGTTTTTTAGGGTTTTTTGAAAAAAACACCCGAATCCAAAACACACCCGAATCCGACAAAAATTTTTCGGTGAGGTTTTGCCAAAACGCGTCCGAATCCAAAACACGGCCGCGGAACCGAATCCAAAACCAAAACACAAAACCCGAAAAATGTCCGGTGCACATCACTAATATATATATGTGTGTGTGTGTGTGTGTGTGTGTGTATATACGGTATATATATGTGTAGATATGTATATATATATATATATATATATATATACACACACACACAAACACACTAGTTTTACGGACCCAGCATATACTGGGTCACCTCAGTCACCACCCCCATGATTGGCTCCACCCAGTTTTGGAATCCCCCCCATGCAAATCCTGCGTTTGCCACTGCCCCTGGCTCCTACCGCTGATACTTGTAGCGCTACACCAGGCTATAAATCAACAGCAGTCTGATGCGCAAGGACTTTTTAAAACAAGCCTTATCTGCTCATCAGTTCTCTGTAAACCGTTCCTGTAGGTTCGTTACAGTCCACTTATATGTAATGTCACAAAGTTTGACATCACATAGGGGTGGAGCAATGCGGCAGAATCTTTTTTTTTTTTTTTTGGGAGGGAAGGCCCTGTCTATTTTGACAGTCCCGGGCCCCATAATTTCTGATGGCAGCCCTGGTGGAATGTATCAGCACTATACAATCACATAATGACACAATGACCCACATTTTAGCGCTAATTTAAAATTAATCCAATTAGACTGACTTTAAGTTTTTATACCACAGGAGGAAACCGACACGATATGATTCAGCTAGAAATACATTGGGGATAAACCCCTGGTGTCCCCCAGCACACCGAGCTGTACCTGTACCAAGTAGTGCCATTTGGAGATCCCGGGGGTACTGTATCTTCAGGTGAGTTAGCTCTCAATTCGAATACATTTGCTCAGATGCCATTATCACGTGGCATTATGTTATATTACCCGGAAGGGTTATTATTATTATTATTAGTACCTGGGGCGGGTCTGGGGTGCGGTTCCCCCTGGATTGGTGGGGCTGGGCTGCTTTGGGGTAGCATACTGCGAGATCTTATTTAGCACCCCCTTAATACATTTATTAATCCTTCTGGTCTTTTAATTACACTTTCACTAGCAGTGTCGGACTGGGGTATGAAAGGCCCACCGGGGGAATGCAGTGAAAGGGGCCCATACTTAGGGGTGTGGCCAGCCTACAAAGGGGGTGTGACCAGCCTCCACAGAGACTTGATATACACAATAGTCTAGTGCAGTGTAATGCTACATATCTACCATGTACAGTATAATACAAGTGCACAGTCTGGAACCTGATCCATAGAGGAAGGAGTGGGCCCTCAGGTAGTGGGGCCTACCGGTGGTTTCCCTGGTACCCCTGTGGGCCAGTCCGACCCTGTTCACTAGTATATTCATTTTTGTATATAGATTTTGTTTTCCTTTAATTAACACATACTAACACTTTACCTTCTCGCATTGTGCTGCTCTGGGGTAGCTGGCCTTTGCCAGTTTGTGGGGTTCTACACCCCAGGCCCAGACCTAGATTTAGGGGCCACCAGCATCAGAGGAGCCTTGTCGGGGCCTGGTGGCTTATCATACATTTGCAAACTGTATGTAACTAAGACCACTGGATTTCTATTTTATATATATATATATATATATATATATATATATATATATATATGTAGTCTTTCATGTCTTGGTACAGGTACAGCTCGGTGTGCTGGGGGACACCAGGGGTTTATCCCCAATGTATTTCTAGCTCAGACTATCCCCTCCCTTTCACGCACCTGCATTGTATTTCTTAATTGATTTGAGCAACTTATATTTTGTCACGATATGATTCAGACCTGATCGCTGGACTGCTAAATATATTGTGCTGCGTTCAGATAGTCGCCGCCCAAGAGGAGTGTATATTCGCAGCGCTAGTGTGCGATCGCATGTGTACGCCGAGCTGCCAAAACATCCTTCAGTCAGCGGACAGCTGCAAATCTGTTCCCACCTCACTCACCATTGAATGATTTTTCCTGTGTGTGCAGTCTCTGCGCAGGCCAGGACTTACTCCTCCAGTGCGATGAGAACAGGCTGATCAGGGCCGGAGCTGACGTCACACACCCTCCCTGAAAACGCTTTGACACGCCTGCGTTTTCCCTGACACTCCCAAAGAACGGTCAGTTACCACCCACAAACGGCTTCTTCCTTTCAATCAGCATGCGAACATCCTGTCGCTGTTTGGCGATGCCCGTTGTTGTTTGCCGACACGCGTGCGCATTGCGGTGCATACTCATGCGCGGTCTATCGCTGATCGCCTGCTGTGCCAAAACGCACAGCAGCGACCAGCTCTGAATCCCCCCTTTAGTGCTCTGGTTGGATTTGAATCCAGAGCCCCAGCACTGTGCTACACTAATTATGTCTTTGCTTTCTCTTTTTAAACGATCTGTTGTTACCTTTATTTATAATATTTTATATTGTGATTGCAATCAATTTGCAGAAGAGCAGGTGGCATCGTCATCCGGATTGTTCTTCGTCTTGATCAGAGCATCTTGAACAAAGAATAGTTTTTCACGGTCCTTGCTTCATCAGCTAATCTTCTCTCCTTTGTTATAAATTATAGCTAGAATAAAAGTATGTGTCTGTAGCATAGCTCAGTAGCGGTTGATGTATCTAGCGGTACAAAGAGTGAAGAAGTGGATCAGTGAAAGCGCGATTAATTATTTGGGGGGACCGGGGCACTTATGACTGGGGGGCCCTAAAAAGCAACATTTTGGACATGGGGATCAGGTCATACTGCGTAAGCCGTCGCCATGCACATGAACAGGGGAAATGTCCACACGTCATGCCCCCATTTACACTTCACGATGGGAGTGTGCATCGCTCCTCAAGCTCAGGGTCGGACTGGCCCACAGGGGTACCAGGGAAACCACCGGTAGGCCCCACTGCCTGAGGGCCCAATCCTTCCTCTAGGGATCAGGTTCCAGACTGTGCACTTGTACTATACATGGTAGATATGTTGCATTACACTGCACTAAACTATTGTGTATTTCAAGCCTCTGTGGAGGCTGGCCACACCCCCTTTGTAGGCTGGCCACACCCCTAAGTATGGGCCCCTATCACTGCATTCCCCCAGTCTGACACTGCTCGAGCTGCTGGGCTGCCCCCAGCCTCACGCGCACAGTAATTGGGAGCATTCTCTCTCTACCTTTCCTCCAGCTCAGAGGTGGGACAGTACCCAAAAACAGGACTGTCCCATCAAAATCGTGATGGTTTGGGGATATGCACACTTATGCACATACATATATACAGTACATGCTGTCACACACATATAAATATGTGGGATGCATTTAGCATCCCGGTAGTCAGGATGCTGACGCTGGAACACAGACCACCTACATACCAATGGTAAGTATTGGGGTCACTATTAGAGTTGGGGTCCGGGGGAGGGTTAGCCTTAGGCATTGGGGGGTGGGGGATTAGCCCTAGCCGCCATCCCAGGCGAGTTAGGTTAGGGGACAGGGGAGAGGTAAAATAATTACCCCATCCCATGTCAGCATTCTCAAAGTCAGGATGCCAGTGTCGATCATGTGACCATCAGCATCTTGACAGCTGAGATCCCATACTGCACCCAAATATGTACAAACATATGCAAACAGCAACACACATGGGCCCTCATTCCGAGTTGATCGCTCGCTAGCTGTTTTTAGCAGCAGTGCTCACGCTAGGCCGCCGCCCTCTGGGAGTGTATCTTAGCTTAGCAGAAGTGCGAACGAAAGGATCGCAGCGCTGCCACAAAAAAAAGATTGTGCAGTTTCTGAGCAGCTCCAGACTTACTCCTAGCTTGCAATCACTTCAGTCTGTTTAGTTCCTGTTTTGACGTCACAAACACACCCTGCGTTCGGCCAGCCACTCCCCCGTTTCTACAGCCACTCCTGCGTTTTTATCTGGCACGCCTGCGTTTTTCAGCACACTCCCAGAAAACGCTCAGTTACCACCCAGAAACACCCACTTGCTGTCAATCACACAACGATCAGCAGTGTGACCGAAAAGCGTCGCTAGACCTTGTGTAAAACTACGTCAGCTTTTGTGAAAGAACGACGCGCATGCGCACTGCGTACCATACGCATGCGCAGAAGTGCCGATTTTTTTGCCTGATCGCTGCTCTGCGAACAACGGCAGCTAGCGATCAACTCGGAATGACCCCCATAGTCATAAACAAATAAACATAGAGTCATACATATAGTCACACAATTCTACATGTACACATATTTATAGTATCTTACTTTACATCATCACTTGGCGCGATGTCTGCAGCTGCTCCTGACTCCTCCCCTCCTGTCTCCCATGCTGCTGGAACTAGGGAAGGGTTTTATCTTATTCCTGGCGGCCCACTAAGCCCCACGCCCCATGCTGATTGGCCTGCAGCCTGGCGTGCCCCCAGCAGCAGAGGCAATTGAGGGGTAAAAACCACTGATGGCTCACCGTAAATGTTTTGTTGCCATCATTGGCAATTATGGCTCAGCCCACCGAGAGCCATCACTAGCTGGTATTGACTGCACACAGTATCATTGGCCACGCCCCTTGCTCAGACTCCTCCTCCTCCTTTTCAGTTTCTACAGCTTGCATTGCACTTTTGCACTGCAGATATAATCAAAGCTGAGGCCCTTCCTGAGAGAGGGGGTCCTGGAGCACTTGCCCATTGTGCCCCCCCTTTAATCCAGCTCTGGAACTGTGGAAAAATTGCCTGACCCTGATATTAATGTGTTCTGTGCAGAGTAACAGACAGTGGGTCTGGGAACAAGCTATGATGTAACCTCTTACATGATGGAGAGCCACAGGCATGCTACACAGGGTGGTAATAAAGTGGAAAATCTACCATTTTCTTGTATTGTACCTACCTACATAGTTAGTGAATATTACAGCAAAGTCTCCATCGTCACACGCAAAGCTGCCATCTTCATGCCCAAAATTAGGTGACAAAAATGCAAAACAGGAGGAACCACGAATCTCCACTGTGGGGTTTGGCCTTTGGAAATGCGTTCGCAGTATGGAAATGACCCCGGTTAGTCTTGGTGTATTATTTTATTTTCTTTACTTTAAATGACTTGGACGGTAAACATGTGACTAACATAGATAGACAGATAATTACTTACAACCCTTCCACTTCTATAGGGCTTTTGTATGACTGACAAAGGTGGCAATTATATTTTGTAGAGTGACAAAAGCCACGCTCAAAACAGGATTAAAGAGAAACAAGAGAGAGGAGGAAAAATAGAAAATAAAATGTGTAGTTGCAGGTTTGCTTGCTGTATTATTATTCTAAATTATCATTTCAATGTTCGTTTGGATCCTTCGTGCAAAACAATTATCTCTGCTCTGTTTATCGAATCGTTTTAGTTGTTTTAGTAATACATTGATATTTTGCACGTCAATAGCATCCCATTTCATTAGGTATTAAATGTTAAACTCATTGTCAATGATTTATATCTGAGCATTTTCATGAATATAATTTATAAATGTCCTCGCTCTGGATTGTGGTGATTTAACTGCTTCAGGGACAGGAGAAAGGTTTCAGCACTGTGTAAGCATAGTGCTCGGTGTAGCCCGTACAATGGGGGTCATTCCGAGTTGTTCGCTCGCAAGCGGATTTTAGCAGATTTGCTCATTCTAAACCGCCGCCTACTGGGAGTGAATCTTAGCATCTTAAAATTGCGAACGATGTATTCGCAATATTGCGATTACACACCTCGTAGCAGTTTCTGAGTAGTTCCAGACTTACTCGGCATCTGCGATCATTTCAGTGCTTGTCGTTCCTGGTTTGACGTCACAAACACACCCAGCGTTCGCCCAGACACTCCCCCGTTTCTCCGGCCACTCCTGCGTTTTTTCCGGAAACGGTAGCGTTTTTTCCCACACGCCCATAAAACGGCCTGTTTCCGCCCAGTAACACCCATTTCCTGTCAATCACATTACGATCGCCAGAACGAAGAAAAAGCCGTGAGTAAAAATCCTAACTGCATAGCAAATTTACTTGGCGCAGTCGCAGTGCGGACATTGCACATGCGCATTAAGCGGAAAATTGCTGCGATGCGAAGATTTTTACCGAGCGAACAACTCGGAATGACCCCCAATGCTTTTATGGTGCTGCCATTAATTCAATGTTAATAATATAAAAGGTAACTTTGGCAAAAATGATTGGAACATATTTGACCTCATGTCTATTACTGTATGTACCAGTAGGAACTGACCATAGTATCTACTGTAGACTGACTTATAATATTAGCAAGTTATTAGTTGTGCTGTTCTTGTATACTGTATGTCTCACAAGACTTATTGGGCCTAATTCAGATCTGATCGTAGATGTGCTAAATACAGCACATCTACAATCAGTTTCTCAGACATGCGGGGGGACGCCCAGTACAGGGCTAGTCCGCCCCACATGTCTGGTCCTACCCCCCTCCCCCTCCCGCAAGGGTGCAAAAGCATTGCGCAGCGGCGATGCTTTTGCACCTGCTGAGTAGCTCCCTGCCAGTGCTGCTCCTGTGCACTGACAGGCCGCTACTTGCCATGTCCCGGGTCGCTGCGTCTGCATGTGACGTCACGCAGCCGCTGCGGCCCACCCCCCCAACGGTCCGGACACACCTCCGTTGTGCGGACCGCGCCAACGGCGTTCTAATGCCAATGGCACGCAATCTCACCCTGTCAATCAGGCAGAGGCGATGGCAGCCCAGAGATGCTTTTAGCATCTTACTGGGCTCCCCGGGTGCGCACGCACGGTGCGGTCGCTGCACGTGCGCACTCCACAAAAGGATTCAGACTGCGATCGCTGCCGCTACAGCGATCCAGTCTGAATTAGCCCTTATGTCCAGATAAAATAGTTTTAGAAAGATTCAAGAGAGCGTCTAGACTCTAAAAAGAATGCCAAAATAACACCTATTGTAGTTTGTAGACACTCCCACTGCGCAGGTGAGGCTATATGAAATACAGTAGTCTCCGAGTTCTGGAGGTGTGGTAAAATTCCTGTGCCTCCGGAACTCTGAGGATATTACATTTAGCCGTAGGGGCCTGATTCAGACCCCGAAGGATTTGTGGCACATGAGCCCTGTACAGTACGGGTTCTGAGATGTTGGACGAGTATTCCTGGCCTCGTTGTAGGAGCTGCGCCGGCCGGCTTACGTGACCCCATTGGTCACACAGTCGGCCGATGATGACACAGGTGGTCCGATGCTGTGTCTTAGGATACAGCTCACATCACTCATGCATGCAGGAGGTGTCTACTTATACCAGACGCCCTCTGCGGCATTACCCTATCTGCGCGTCGCTGCTGCTTCCTATGCACCCTCTGTATAAAATGACACTAATGATACAAGGATTTTCTGATTCATTGTGGTTATATAGAAGTCATTTGTGTTTGATTGCCTTCACTTTGCTCAAAAGTTCACATTTTGCACTGCATCACAGCCATTCAGATATACTGTACTGTGAGGAGTTATTGTCAAAGATGTATGGTACTACAGAAGGGGCAGGAGGGTGGGGTTGGGTATCTTTTATCAGTGGGCGGGATCCCGGCAGTCAGTATCCCGGATGCAGAATGCCAGGGGGTGGGGGTAGGGGAGGGGGAGTGTAACAAAGCCCCTTGCTTGCCCGCTGCGGGCTCAGTGGCTACGCTCGCCACAGGTTCTATTCCCACTCTATGGGTGTCCTGGACACCCACGAGTGGGAATAGTCCCTGTTAATCGGCATGCCGACTGTCAGGATTGTCAGGCTTCGGGATGTAGGGGGAGGTATTGTGATCGGCGGTCTCCTGACCGGCAGTCACATAACTGCAGTACATACCGGAGCAGGGCCAGCTCCAGGCATGTTCGAATAGAGCGGCCGAACAGGGCGCCACACTCGATGGACGCCACTAGCTCTCGCTGCTATATTGGAGCCTGCCCTGTAGCCATGTCCCTGTCTGCACAGCGTCCGTCCCGCGACCTGCTTCCCACAGCCCCCATGTAAGCTGCGCCGGCCCGTAAGCCAATCAGAGATCGCGGACCGGCAGCCAAGGCTCTTGATTGGCTGTTGGACTGCGAGTTTTGATTGGCTCACGGACCGGCACCTAAGTAGAGCCGTGGAATCACTCAGTCAGTCATGCTCGGGCTGGAAAGCTGGCAGCTCCCTCCTTCCCCTTCCTCCCCAATTCCTGCTCTCCGATGGCAGCGCCCGTGTCATGCCCTCCTGCACAGGTAGTGTCTCACTCCCTCCGCGTCTTCCCGTTTGCACTTCCCAGGCAGCAGCTGAGATCTAGTAGCAGCGGCAGCTGCTGGCATTGGGGGCATATCTGGCACTATGGGGACATGTGTATCTGGCACTGGGGGCATATCTGGCACTGTGGGGAGATGTGTATCTGGCACTGGGGTATATCTGGCACTATGGGGACATGTGTATCTGGCACTGGGGGCATATCTGGCACTGTGGGGACATGTGTATCTGGCACTGGGGGAACATGTGTATCTGGCACTGTGGGGAGATGTGTATCTGGCACTGTGGGGAGATGTGTATCTGGCACTGTGGGGACATGTGTATCTGGCACTGGGGCATATCTGGCACTGTGGGGACATATGTATCTGGCACTGGGGCATATCTGGCACTGTGGGGACATGTGTTTCTGGCACTGTGGGGACATGTGTATCTGGCACTGGGGACATATATGTATCTGGCACTATGGGGCATATATGTAGCTGGCACTGTGGGGACATGTATCTGGCACTGCTGGGGGGCATATAATGTGTATCTGGCACTGCTGGGGTGCATATCATGTGTATCTGGCACTGCTGGGGTGCATATCATGTGTATCTGGCACAATACTGGAGACATTATGTGTAAGGAACACACTACTGTGGCTGTTATGTGTAATGCTGCTAATTGTATGTGTAGTAGTGGGGGTGTGAAAATATATTTATTTATAGTTTGAAGTTGCGAGGCCACGCCCAATTTTCCAGGAGCGCGCGCATGGGGGGGGGGGCCTTCAAATTATTCTTGCTCAGGGTCCGAGTAGGTCTGGAGCCGGCCCTGTCCCGGAGGGTACCCATGTGCTGACTCCGTGTAAGCCCATTCCCTTGTGCATTACAGTAGACTCTTCTCCACATGCCCAAATGACTTCTCTTATGTCATATTTCCTACCCTCCTGGAAGCTGCAGCAGATTCCAGATTTTTGTGATCGTCCCCCACAGCCCGGGAGGAATAGTGATGCAGGCAGGATGGTGAGACAATCACCAGCAATCACTGCGCCTTGCGGAGGGGCAGGTCTAAATTACGCAAAGTGCATCATGGACCAATGAATGGCAGATGTTTCCCTGTGTTTGGGGACGGGGCCCAATTATGTGGCACTACTGCCCTGCCTCCCAAATTTGCGTGCAATATCTCAAACACATAGGTTTTTCTTATATGCATGTGCAAATCTTTGTGAAAATGTCCGTCACGCCATTTTCTCTGTGATTTGTACTGCAGACTGGACCCGGGAGTCTGGAGAGGTGAGCCGGGTGCAGAGGCGGATTGGCCATAGGGTTTACAGGGAAGATTCCCGGTGGGCCGACGCACCCGTGGGGCCTGTTTTGTTTGAGGACATGTGGTCCTTTTTATAGACATAATGAATAAGATGCAAAATAATTTGCATATGCTCTGTCTGCCTGCTTGGCTGGCATATAAGATTGAGTGAATAGTGATTGGGATACGGTTGGTGTAATAAGCAAGAAAATATATCTTTCTAAAGAATGATATAGTTTCCTAATTTCTAAAGGTGTATCATATAATGTGCTCATAATAATTAATTTTATTTCTTTTTAACTTCCCCCTTGATGCTGGACATGCCCACTATCTGGAAAGTCTTGGGGGGAGGGTGCTGCTGCCATGGCCCATGGTAGACCTTACACCTCTGGTGCTGCCCATGTGGGGCCACTAGTACAAATTTTTCCAGGGCCGCTTTTTGTTCCCAATCCGCCCCTGGCCGGGTGTGTAGTGTGGGCCGCACCCCTTGCCTTCATTAAAGGTGCGCCAATGTGCTATAGAATACATATTCATAAATAAATAACTTGCATGTAAAAAGTTAAAGGTGGAGGGGTACCCTGGAGACAACAGCTGGATGGTGAACACCATGACCCCCAAGCTTGGGCTGGCGATCTAGTGATATTCAATAGTGCTTAATCTCTGGTTCTGGTGGGTTTGCTTGGTGTAGAACAATCCAATTTTTCAATGGGCAACTGCACAGAAGGCAGAGTCTCAGGTTAGGACCAATTATAAATTCATGTGTACTGTGTATTCATTTGAGTTATTTTATATATCACATACTTATTACGCAGCACTTTTGCATTGAATATTTATTCATTTCAGATTAGTCTTTACCCTAGTGGAGGTTATAACCTATGGGGGTTATTCAGACCTGATTGCTGGGCTGCTAATTTTGCTGTCCTTCTATCAGATAGTCGCCCCCTCCAGTGGGAGTGTATATTCGCCGTGCAAGTGTGCAAACCGCATGTGTACGCCGAGCTGCTAAAATCCAATTTGTGCAGTCTGTGCGCAGCCCAGGACTTACTCCTCCAGTGCGATCACAATGCACACCTGTGATCATGTCTGAATCACCCCCCTATATTCCATGACAGAATTATTTCTCAATTATCCACTCAATTTTACCTATGGATCTCCCTCCCCTGGCTGCCCATGAAATTTCATGGGGAAGAGATTTGGGTATGTCCCTGAGAGGCAATTCGAAGGAACATATCAAAGTGTTCTATTAGTGTCTGCATGAAGTACAATTCCTATAAGGTATACACTCGTAGGTACCTCATTACAGAGTGCACCACACCTACCCTAACACTTCAGAGTTGTGCTGTCTCCAATGTGGCCATGTATGCTCCTTTTTCCATATCTGGTGGGCCTACCCACATGTTGGGCCCTTTTGGGCGATGGTTCAATCACTCATAGCTTCTGTGGCACATGTAAGCTCTCCCATCACCCCGGCGTTGCTACTCTTTTGTGCCTCAGTCTGCCATTTACCCAAGTCAACAAATTAATTCTGCATATACTGTATCTTGTGCGGCTAAATACCAGGCTGCCAGGATTTGGAAGAAGTCATCCCCTCTGTCCCATCAGGAGCTTCTCAACAGGATCTGATTTTTGTCCAAGATGGAATATATAACTAGTCTCCAGAACAACACAGTGGAATAAGGTTGCTTTGGTTTAGAGTTCACAGTGGAACCCTTCCTGGTTTTGTTTAATGGTATGCTTTCTGTTCCCACCCGCTCCACTACATGCCCTATCTATGGAGCCCCCCTCCGACTGTTTCACTCCTTGTTCTGGCTTGCTTTCCTCTCCTGAATTCAAACTCCATCTTACCGGACATCCTTCTCACCTCTATGATTCCTGATCCTGCTCAGTCTCTATCTCTCTCAGCAATTCCTACCTCATTTACTTCTACTTTTCCTGACTACTGGGCACAGATACCCAAGCATTGGCGTATTTATAATGGGTGCAGTGTGTGCGGTGAACTTGGGCCCCCAGGGTCCTGCACCAATTTTTTCTATACTTACACTTAGGAGTCCCATGTTGCAGCAGTAGCGCTGCAGCAATCACTGGGAAAATGGTGCAGCGGCCATTTTCCCGGTGTTTTGCAAATGCACAGTAGGAAAATCACTGGGAAAATGCCTGCTGCGCCATTTTACCGGAGGCCTGTGCATGCGCTCTAGACTATGGGGCAGTGCTAGGGTCCCCTAATGACCCTAGTATCCAGAGTCAAGAGTGCTGCAGGCTAGAGAGGAGGGGGCCCAAAAGGAGACTGCATACGGGCTCCGCCTCTCTGAAGAGGCCCTGTACCCAAGACCAAGACCCTTTCTTCTCATCACTCATGACCTTATCCACAAACCTCCCTATATATTGCTGTTCTCCTCTGGTCTATTATGGAGTCTCGCTACCCTTGCCCCCTATGCCCTCCCCCTTTTTCCTTCTTTGTTTTTCCTTTTTGTTCTGGCCCTCTTCTCGGGCTTGTTACCACTTTACTGCTCCTCTATAATGATTCATGTTGATTCTAAAGGTTATTCCCTATATTCAGTCCTCAGTATGTTTGTTACTATTCATTTATGCTCCCCATGAATTTTATGTTTCCTTCTTCCCATGTTGATATTCTCATGTGTTTATTTTTTGTCTCTACTGTTGTAATCTCAATAAATTGGACAGCATAGTAGCTTCAATGTCCACATAGAAGCCTCACTATCTACACTACTATGGAACATTTTACCATAACAGTATTTATATACAGTACATGGGATATGTTGTTTTTCAGACTGCGTTACATTTGGCACTTAATTATTAAATGAGCCCTACTGCTGCAGATATTACTTAATGCCTGAAATCCCTGAGTTTCAACCTGCTGAGGTCAAGATGTGTTTAATACACACAATAAACTTATGAAGACCTGGCAGCCACATAGAGCTACCGACAATTTAATAGACACAAGGTTTTTGAGTTGTTTTTCTCTGTCTCAAGACATAAAGAATGATTTCTATATTTTACCCTGAATAAATGTTAAAGTTACAGTTACGATGGATTGTAGAGGACCTGGTTGGTTAAGGATAGAAGGACTCTGCTTTTACACCTTAGCACCAATATTCAACGGCGCACCTCTTCCTTTTCTCCGCACCACAACAGAGAGGCAAGGTTTCCCACCCCAGAAAACTTTGTAAATGCAAGATTTACTTTATTATTCTTGCTGAAAGAGTGATTAGGCTGTGCCACCTTATTTTAAGTAATAGTTGCAGGATCTCTCAAAATATAAACATTTTGTAATGGTGGTTCACAATAACAGTATAAAACAAATATTCAGCTTCACAGTAATGACTCTTAAGATGTAGGTTATACTGTACATCACAATTCAATTACAAAAGTACAGCAAAATAGTCTTAGAATGTAATCTCTCTCTCGATAACAGAAATCGCACTTTACACGAAATATCTCAATGCTTTTACGACAATGCTTTTGCAAACAAATGTGGTTTTGCTGTAATCCTACAGACCTATTAACTATTGTGCAATAACTCCTGCAGACCTGAATATGCATCTGCACTTGTAATATTAAACCATACTACAGCCCTATTATAAACTTTCTATCGGCTGATTTCGGACCGCATGACATCATTGCACAATAACCTTACAATTAAATGTGAACTAACTTAACTTATCTGGAAATAACGACACAGAGAAATAACGACACAGACCACTGAAATGCCATTAAAATCGGTCAACCGTTATTTATTTTGATTTAAACTGAGTATGGTGGCAAATAAGGAAGAACGACCGGATCAGCAGTGACAATACAACTTATTGCCACTACGCATTTATACGACATGACTTTATTTATCTCATTGGTTACGCCAATAAGTGCTGAGTCTCCAACTCTCTCCCCAATACACCATAATAGGACCGGCCAGACAGCCAAGCCCCAATGACCCCTGGTAAGGAGGGCCAGAGTATACAAAGTATTGGGCAAAGAGCGCACCTCCAAAAAGAGGCACAAAAGCCACTGTGACCGCCGTTCTTTCCCGCCACAGAGGTAGGTTGACAAACCCCAACCGGCAAAGAAAAAGAAAAACAGGTGGGGAAAAAGGTGACTCGGGGAGGGAGGGCGGAGAAAGAGGCAGCTGAAACTCCTGTCCTCACTCAAAATGTCTGCTAGCTCCTCCCTAACACTCCCATTATTCTAATTAAAATCCAACTCCCCCAGACCTATTAACTGTTTAATAACCTGCTAAATTTTGCAAGGCCCATGCAATCCTAAGGCCTTGAAGTTTACGGTCGCTTGTGCTATTTGCTCTCGCTCTTTATAGTATGACACATATTTACTAGTTATCAGGACTCCTGATGAATATAATCAATGCAGCATTTTGTGGCAATAAAAAATTAAGAATTGCCTGGATTTACCATTAATCACATGCAGGGACGGGAGGGAGGTGGTTATTTATCAAGAGTTGGCTTGTAAAACCCGTCATTTTTGGTCATGTGTCTGCCTGACATTTAAAAGTTTCTGCCCTTTTAAATTTCAGATAGAAACACGACTCAAAATGACGGGTTTTACAACCTGACTCTTGATAAATAAACCTCAGGGACTCTGATAGGTGCCCATTCTTGCGGTATGTAGGATGCAACGTGATTGCTAACGTGATTACTTTACTTCTTCAACCGGACCATGACCATGCTACAGCCCATTCAGAAGATGATGTTAGCTACGGGGACCATCACCTCGAACCCTATTCTGTACTCAGCACTTCCCCCACTTGTTTTACAGCAGGTAAGGCCAATTCCTCCGCTGTAGCATAACAACCATATGCTCCCTCTCTCCTTCTCTTTCTCTCTCCTTCTCTTTCTCTTTCTCTGTCAATGGCATCTCTTTTCAATGTGGATTCATTGAACATAAAACCCATCATAGATTCACCAATGCACAAATACTGTATTATCTAGCCGATGATGTCAGCAAATTATTCACTAACATGTCACATTTAATTTTACTCCCAGAATTCAACAAAAAAAAAAACGTATTATTATTTTGCTGTTAAAAAAGACTTGGGATAGTTTTAAATTACAGTACATTTACTTCTACGCAGGATTTGTAATAGAAATAAGAGGTAATCAATGGCATTTGACCTTCTCCTGACTCTAGTAGTAAATCTAATTAACATTGGTTCATTATAGGTGTCACGGACCCCGGCCGCCTCACTCTCCGGATACACCAATCCGAGAGTTGCGCCAGCGCCGTGCAAATCTCCGCTGCCACCAGCAAAGACTTTTCAACGTATTGCGGACGTTGCAGGTGTCTTTAGCTTCACCTGTGATCACCAATCTCAATATCTCATGAAAACCATAGGTAACGTACTTCACTTGGCTTGACTTGGGTTCAAGAACACAGCAGTCAGATCTAATTATATGTTTATTATAATCAAGAAATATCTTCGGGTTTACACTGGTAAAAAGATTACAAAGAATATAAGGAGTTTAGAAAAGATATACAGGTTACTAGCAGTCTCAATAAACAAAAAGAGAAGAATTTCAGAAGCCTAACTTACTCAACCTCAGTTAGCTTTCTGTGTGGAGGGATCTCACAATGTAAGATATATGGTGCATCCCCAGCTCCTGGCTGCTTCCCTCAGAGAATGAACAAGACAGTGTGTGTGTGAGGGACAGATATAGCCCCCTCATAGCTGCAGGCCCCCCACCCTTTCATTAACTCTCTCAATGCTGGGTACCTGAGCAGTAACAACCAGACTTTACTTGGTTTCACTTTCAACAACTGTCTTCCTTTTAAGTTTCCAGAGGTCAGGTTTCTTGGCCTGGCCTGGCTTGTGGTAATGTCGTTTATAGCTTCTTAGATAAGGTAAGAGCCATAAACTAACCTCTGGCTCTCCCACTATACATCAGTGTCCTCTACTCCCATATATATGTAACTATGGGTTCATTTAAAGGACAGGTTGGAAACCATTTTGTGTCACAGACTCCATTACAATATACACGTAGACATTACATACAATTCTTATATCGCTGTATACAAATTAATGTCCTATTTGCCACATTCCCGCCAGTGAATTGAAGCATAAGGGGACTAGTGACACACGTCACAGTCTTACTTGTGCGCCACTGACCACCTGCTCATTTTGGCGTGAAAGCCCATCCACATGACTGTGTTCTGCACCTTCCCTGTGCATAATGGAAAAATTGTAACGCTGCAGCATCAGGCACCATTTTATGAGGTTTCCCCTGTCTCCAGGGACTCTACTCAGCTCACTCTGACAGATTCCTCCTGTCCCTAGCCATTCAGTGCTTCGATCTAAGGAACCACTGCTGATTCCTCCAGAGGTTAATGTGCAGCCCTTCTGCATTGCCTTCTGCTGGGTACCTATAGCGAGGCCACCCGTCACATATTTATACAGTGTGCCCACATCATTCCTAGGTGTCTGTAACTCGGCGGGTCTAGTGGTACTATAATGGGGAGAAATTTCCTCATTAACACATACTGGGGAAAATACACCTAGATACTTCTCCCCAACAAACTCTTCCTGCCCTTGTGCTCTTTCCTGATGTGGTTGCCTGCCCCTCACCCACACGGTCCCGGAGGTGGGGGCACCTTGCTCTATGGGATGCCCTTGACAGGTTCCACTGCACATCATTTGGGGTATACCTAGGACATTGGGATCATCACCTAAATGTCTCTTTCTCAAAGAAATTCTTCCTGATTTATCTCCCCAGCCTGTCTGACTGATCTGTGTCTTTACAGATGCTAAGTCAGAGTCAGCTGGTTGTCCTGCTTGGAATTCCTCACCTCTGATGAGCGGATCAGTGTGAGGGAACAAAGCAGGGGGCAGCCCTTCCTTGGTATAGTGGGCAAATATGTGTTTTGTGATGGGAACACACTCTTTCGTACACGGTGCTCCCTGTGTTGCTAGCTCTGCTGTTAGTGTATGTGTTATAGCTGCGTCACAGCTATGGCCTTTGTCACTCGGCCCCATCTTCACAAGACTGGGGTTGCCCACCTCCATACACCTCTGTGAATAACCACTGTGTACTTCTACACTCCTGTTACCTACACCTGGAGAAAGAATAACATGTTCCTTTCCTGGCTCAGCCTCAGGAGAAGGTTGATAGGCCCTCGCCCTCAGAGGTTCTGCAGCTTCTGACCGTGGCCCACCCCTCCCTGGCTGTTCTCTGTCAGGACACAGGGGGGTTTGCATGGCAGAACTTTCATCACACTCCTGTCCAAACCTTTTGTTCATCTTAACACCTGGCACTTGTAAATGGGGATTCTCCTTCTGGTTGACCACAATTTCACACTTTATACATACATCAGTGCCTATGTCAGGCACAGCAATTCCTGACACTGATACGTTTTCAACTTTCATTGCTAAGTGTAAAGGAGACAGTCTTTTATCAGCAGAAGTACTTTCTGATTCCTTTCCAAGGGTTAATGTGCAGCCCTTCTGCATTGCCCTCTGCTTGGTACCTATAGCTAGGTCACCCCTCACCTCAGACACATTATTTCCTATATTGATACTTGCATCATCAGAATTACTGATAACGCGCATACAAAACAATACATCATCCTCATTGACTCCCTTCCCTAGGCCAGTATCTGAGCTTGCACCTTTAACAGGGATGGAGGTGGACGGAGGGAGATCTCTGGCTTTTGAGTCACCCTCCCCACTTGCAGGGGTTAAATCACAGATTTTCTGTGCTGCTGCACTGCGTGTCATTACTGCTACCCTAGGCGTGGTATTACATAAAGTATTCAACACAGTATTATCATCAATACAAGGAATCATTTCCCCTCCTTTATACATAGACGTTTGCCTGTTTTCGGGGCCCCTCAGTACCTGCAAATCAATTTGAACATTTTCAACAATACAGGGAGTCACTTCTTTGTCCCTACACATAGATATTGGCATGTTATTTTCTAGTTCACACTGGTTGGTAAGATTTTCAGCATCACATACATTGGCAATAATGTTGTGTGGATCAGCGGGGGTCCCCTGAGGAAAAGAAGGGTTAGTTCCTGCAGCAATACAGTTCATTTCACTGGTATTATCACAAGTCTCTAGCACAGTAGAAAATGCAAAATGTTCACAGGGCACTACGTTTTTACCCAGAGTCACTTCTGTGCAAGATCCAGCAGTATCACATAACATTACAGGTACTGCACACAGAGCAACATCATTGCCAGGTTTAGCATCATCACATACTACCTGAGATGATTCACATATTTCAACCGACTTAGAAATGTCAGGCACAGACTGTGCTATCAATTGTCCAAAGTCAGTTCTCACGAACACATTCTTGGGAATAATATCTGACCCTCCCATCTCTCTTGTCGACATAATCTCCTCCGCAATCAGGTTCTCCTGAAAATCAGCCTCTTCCAGCAACAAATCTTGGGCATCTGTTGGGAGCATGCTGCTCACTTCCTCATCTTCTCCCAGCAGTTTAAACTGGGCCTTGTGATGTGATGTCTCAGGAGCAGGCTCCACAACGATGTTAACAGGAAGGGGTACCTTTTCCTCGTGGGGCACCCCTGCAGGCTGGACATTTGTTTCTAAAGCTGGTAACGGAAGCTGTTGTAGGCGATGCCATTCAGCATCTACCCGGCGGCACTGATCCTTCCAAAATGGGGTAGCGAGCTTTCCACAATCATAGGCCTTTTGCTGCGCTAATTCAAAACATTCCGCCAGTTCTCTCAGCAATATCCAAGTACTTGCATCGGCACCCCAGCTGCGAAACTCTGCACGATACTGGCTGAAGGCGTTGCTTTCATCGTCCTGTGCATAGGTGAGCTGCATGATCATCTCCCTGCGGGAATTGTTGCAGCAGGAGATACCTTGCAGCTGACATTCATTGATTAGCTCATCTGTACTCATCCTGGCAAACAGTTCAGCTGGGTCATCCCACCATGGCTCTTCTGACTCTGTCTCAGATGGTTGCCAGGAATTTTCTACCATCTCCCTGGCAGCCTCACGTTCCAGAGCTGCTTGGCTTTCGGCAAGGATCTGTTGCCCCAGATGCATAAGGGTTGCCCAGGCTGGAGATGACTTCATAGATGAAATTGCACTCTGTAAATACTTATCCAGGTCAGGATCTTCAGTGTAGCTGTAAGAGGTGCCTGACCTCCACTGGGTATTTGCAGTACTGTCCACGTTCACATAGTCCGTCATACTAGGGACTTGATCCAGGCAAGGTTTAACAGTGACCTCCCTGGTCTCATGGTATCGCGAGCAATCACTTTCTTGTCGCGATGCAATTTGTAGCTCACATTTTCTCTTAGCTACTCGGTTTGCAGAACTCGTTTCTGCCATAGGACTCAACCTCTGCACCAGCTGTGCAGCACTGGCAGGCCCTATCTCTCTCTCCTCTCGTGCACTGGAACACTTTTTCCCTGTCCAGCACGCAGCTCCGACAGTTTCCAGGAACGGGGGGAAAAGATCCACATTGGAGGCAGCCACAGCAGGCCTCACATCGATAACAGAGTCCACATCAGAATCCAGCGTCGCACTATTACTACCCGCAGTACATAATAGTCCAGTACGCAATACATCTCCTACTGTCTCAGCAGCCCAGGCCGATGTATCATTCCCACGCACAGGTTTGCAGCCATCATGATGCTCTGTATCTTTCCCATACTTGATATCAGTCAGCGAATATTCATCCAAGGCCATATGCACAGACCTCACATCGATAACAGAGTCCACATCAGAAATCAGCATGGCACCATTACTACTCGCAGTACGTAACAGTCCAGTGCGCAATACATCCCCTACTGTCTCGGCGGCACAGGGCGATGCATCATTCCCACGCACAGGTTTGCCATCATCCTTCATCAGATGCTTAGACTTAGTCATCTTTGATCTCATTTTCGCCAAAATAAAATAATAGAAAAGAAAAACAAGAGAAGGGGAGGGGAACAGAGACTGCGTTCACGGTATATAATTTCTAACTATTGTCATATGTAAGCCCAAGTTCTGACTCTGGTGAAGTGGAATTACTCCCACTCACTCAAGTTCTTGTAAAAAGTTATTTATCAATCCCACACGCTGCCAGCCACTTTGTCACGGACCCCGGCCGCCTCACTCTCCGGATACACCAATCCGAGAGTTGCGCCAGCGCCGTGCAAATCTCCGCTGCCACCAGCAAAGACTTTTCAACGTATTGCGGACGTTGCAGGTGTCTTTAGCTTCACCTGTGATCACCAATCTCAATATCTCATGAAAACCATAGGTAACGTACTTCACTTGGCTTGACTTGGGTTCAAGAACACAGCAGTCAGATCTAATTATATGTTTATTATAATCAAGAAATATCTTCGGGTTTACACTGGTAAAAAGATTACAAAGAATATAAGGAGTTTAGAAAAGATATACAGGTTACTAGCAGTCTCAATAAACAAAAAGAGAAGAATTTCAGAAGCCTAACTTACTCAACCTCAGTTAGCTTTCTGTGTGGAGGGATCTCACAATGTAAGATATATGGTGCATCCCCAGCTCCTGGCTGCTTCCCTCAGAGAATGAACAAGACAGTGTGTGTGTGAGGGACAGATATAGCCCCCTCATAGCTGCAGGCCCCCCACCCTTTCATTAACTCTCTCAATGCTGGGTACCTGAGCAGTAACAACCAGACTTTACTTGGTTTCACTTTCAACAACTGTCTTCCTTTTAAGTTTCAAGAGGTCAGGTTTCTTGGCCTGGCCTGGCTTGTGGTAATGTCGTTTATAGCTTCTTAGATAAGGTAAGAGCCATAAACTAACCTCTGACTCTCCCACTATAAATCAGTGTCCTCTACTCCCATATATATGTAACTATGGGTTCATTTAAAGGACAGGTTGGAAACCATTTTGTGTCACAGACTCCATTACAATATACACGTAGACATTACATACAATTCTTATATCGCTGTATACAAATTAATGTCCTATTTGCCACAATAGGCTTAGGTTTTTTTTTCTTTGCTAATACAGTCTGCAAGCAGGGATCGGCACAATTATATAAACTATATTGGGGCTTCTAAAGCAAATATCATATTCTTAGCAAGTTGGTGAAATTAGCGTCTTCAAGGGCTTGTCCAGAAGATGTGCTTTATCAGCTGAGTTCTACGCGGAGCTCAGCCACAGAAAACCTCCTCTAGCTGTACAGTATATCGAGAAGGCAGATGATATATTCTGCTGATCGATGACCCAATGACATAAACAGCACTCATAGGAGCACAGAAATTCCCATTTGGAAAATATTCATCAGCAATGGCTGTTGATGAAGTCCGAGTGTATCTGGCAAGCCAACAGGCAGTAGGGCTGTTTCTGAGTCACATGTCATGTGAAAGCCGTTTCGGACACCCATGGCAAATGGATTGCAAACAGAATGCTAATGCGTATTCAGAGTCATAGGCATCTAGGTGATTGTGCCGCCCAACTCTTCTTTCCGCGAGAGCAGCTGTCATCATTATCATTGGCACTTATACCTACCCCATGCTAAGTGCAGGAGATGTGACTGTATTTGACATCCAGAATACATACACATGACTCGGAATACAGTAGCTCTGGCTACACACTCACAACACCTCCCAAGCATACCTTCAAAGCAGTCTCTTGCGTGTGTTCACATTTTTGCCACCCAGCTACCACCCAGTACAACTCATTTAGCGGCTGCAGAGTCTGATATTGTTACAGCTCTGGATGAAGTGGAAGTGCATATGCAGCCTGCGATGCATGTGCAATTCCTAAACATAGCTAGATGTGGCCACATTCGGTTTTGAATCAGGTCCAGTATGAGAAAGAGAACCAAGTTTCTGACCCAAACTGCTCACACATCTTCGTATAGAGATGATAAGGGCAATCTGCAAATATGGGCCACTGCATTGCATACTGTATGCACATATCTGACCAAACAGCAATGTCTATGGTGGTACAAGAGTATGCGTCATCTGATGGTGGTGGTTGGGGAGGTGGTGATGGGGTTAGATGTAGCATCTCTAAGGAGATGCGAGCAGGGAGGCCTTGTGCTTCATGTAAGTAGGGGTGCACAATGAAAAAATTAAAAGTATCAACAGATATAAAGGTTTCAAAGCAACAGGGCTTCAACAGGGTATCTAAAGGAATATCTACATCTTTTCCGTCCATGTCCCTTCTGGTGGGCAGCATCTCACTGGCTTCTTCTCTAGTCTTACATCACTCAGCATCACTGGGGCAGGAACTCAAAACCATAGGAGCGGGGACATGGAAGGTGGAAGAGTTCTAATCAATGGAAGATCAGGACCATGACTCAGAACCATATGAGTGGTGACATGGAAGGTAAAGGAGTTCTAAGCAATAGAAGATCAGGCCCATGACTCGGAACCATAGGAGTGAGGACATGGAAGGTGGAGGAGTTCTAAGCAATAGAAGATAAGGACCATGACTCAGAACCACAGGAGTGGGGACATGGAAGGTAAAAGAGTTCTAAGCAATGGAAGATCAGGACCATGACTCAGAACCATAGGAGTGGGGACATGGAAGGTAAAGGAGTTTTAAGCAATAGAAGATCAGGACCATGACCACAAACAGGTTGAACTTGATGGACAATTGTCTTTTTTCAACCTTAGTTACTATGTTACTATGTAAGATCAGGACCATGATAAAAGAGATGAAAGGATGAGTCGATGGTTGCATATTAATGTTCATTACTTCTGTCCTATTACTGAGCCGCGATTACTAGTAGCATATTAATTATTGTTGTCATAGTACTGGAGAAATAATACTTATATTACTAATAACATAATTTGCCAATTGCTACTGAAATAATTATATTGTATCTACTCCTACTATTACTGGGTATCATTAGTAGCCTATAACTATGACTGCTGGCATTTTTTTAGTCATTATTACTTATATGCATATTTCTGGTAAATTACAAATTTTTTGTCATTACTACAAACGCTGACATATTTGCATTACCCGATGGTATATGTACAAATCCAATGACGTGGTGTCCGTGCAGACACAAGACCTGTTCTGTGCATGTTCAAAGTGGCTCCGTGACGGGTCCGATGCACACTTCCTGGACCCAGGTGTCCAGATCCTGTGGCCTGAGTAGGCTTCAGCTCATGCAGGCTGGCCGATGCCTGTACACTTCACGAATGGTGATCAGAGGCTATGTTGATTCTCCCTGAAGGTCGGGGAGACTCCCTGATATGGTGGTGATCACACTGACTCCATGTCATCACTCTCCTCCGAACCATGGAGCAAACACTGGTGAGCAAGTGCGCAATGAGAAAATGGCCGTCATTCTTCTGCATACAGATGGCTACATAAGTGGCTGTTTGCACAAGGACGTATAATGAATTACATGCGATTTGTGCTCAAGGATGTGAGCTGTGTGTCTGGAGATGTGTTCTCTATTTCAGGGCATGCATGTTGCATTAATGAGCATGTGTGTCCCATCACAGGACGTGTGTGCTTCATTACTGTGTGTGTGTGTGTGTGTGTGTGTGTGTGTGTGTGTCATACTTACCTACTTTCTGGCAGCCCTCTCCAGGAGAGAGCTGCCAGGTTGGCTCAGTGGAGGGGCTGTCCGGGACAATGATGAGAGGAGGGGGCGGGGAGGAGGCGGAATGGTGTGTGGTGGAGGCGGGTCGGAGGCGGTATGAGGGCGGGGTTACATTGACACCACGTTTAAGCCACACACCCCACTCTGTAATGCCGCTATAACTGGCATTTTACAGCAGGGGGCGTAACTACGATGACGCGATTCTTGCTGAATCGCGTCATCAAGTGTCCGCGGACCGCCCACTTTACTCTCAAAGTGGGCGGCCGGGCAGGTGGTAAGTGAAAAGTCGGGAGACTTGTCTGCTCTTCCGGGGGGCCGGGAGGGTCACCCGAATTTCGGGAGCCTCCCGGCCATTCCGGGAGAGTAGGCAAGTATGGTGTGTGTGTGTGTGTGTGTGTGTGTGTGTGTGTGTGTGTGTGTGTGTGTGTGTGTGTGTGTGTGTTGTATTACAGGGGATCTGTTTCCAAGCACATGTACTACATTACAGGGGATGTGCGACAAATTGCAAAAAAGGCAGGGAGGTAGTGCAGCATATTTTTAATACAGTGACGCCTACGGGAAATCATCTCTTTCAGTGGCCACTGCAGATTTATTATTCTGCAAAAACTGTGCAGGATTTGCAAATGTATGTATATGATTCAAAACACAGCTTCCTATAACATTTGCTCCTCACCCCCATAATCTAGCTATGGTATAACTTTTATAATTTTTCAAAAATAGGCGAGTATATGCTAAAAGGCAGCGGCAGCTCCTACCTGGGGGTGTGGTCTGCAAATGGCCGTTTTCTGGTATCACAGGCCAGACTGGCAGTCCTAGGGGAAGAAACTGTCCAGCGTGTAATTAACAGAAAGAACTACCAATGGAAAAGTCACTGGAGGTGGCAGCAGCCCCTAGGTAATATCTGACACTTCTAGCACACTAATAAACCGTGTAGTTAAATCACATTCATAGATCAATACTGATAAAGTAATTGACATAAATACTGACAATATCATACTAACTAAAGCCCAATCACTGCCATCTCTGGGGACATGTAAAAACCAGACTAAAAAGCTATGTAACTCTTGCTAAGTAGCAAATGTCTTATGAATCTTATACAAACCTTTCATAGGCAAACGCAGGGGGAAGTTCCAGTTGCCCGGAAACCCCCCTCATCTTGGCAATTGGCTCAAATTAGAGATGCTGCCACATAATGCAGTTTTAGGGACAGAGCAGATTGAAAGCAGCTTCTTCTATCAAGTTTGCTGTGTGTGTAGATCCTCAGTCCTCAGTCAGTGCACTGGACCAGAGAGTATCTACGAGGGAGAAGAGACAGGAGCCTTACCATCAGGTGGGAGAATGTGTGCTTAGAAAATGCAATACTAATTCTATTATGTTTGTTTATTTATATATTATGGTATGTTTAACTTTGTCCTGACCATTTATTTATATTATTTAAATATGTTTGATACACCCATACCATAGACCATTTATAGCGTTAGATATTAATACTGTATTCCATACAGTATCCAGTGTATAAAAAGACCAATATGTACATTAATGTCCAGGGTCATTATTAAGTTCTTCTACTGCTGCCCCAGACTACTGCACTTGCTCCAGTGTTCTGCAGAGTGGGAGATTGTGGATTGCATTTGCAAACCCCCCTCTAGAAATCCTGCATTTGCCACTGCATGTCCACCACAAAAATGAAGTCTCAGCCTTGCATGCTACTTAACATAAGGCGCACAAGCTCGCTGCTGAGACAACATATAAAATAGGTTCTATTTACTAAGCCTTGGATGGAGATAAAATGCACGTAGATAAAGGGGGATATGTACTAAGCAGGGCCGGTTCTACACCTGGTGGCGCCCAGTGCAAAAGTTTCCACGCACTCTCCGTGGCAAAACAGTTAGTGCGCGCTGAAGGCGCGCAGCAAAAAAATAGGGGCATGGTTTCATATGGGAGGGGGGTGGCCACAGTTATGCCCCCAGTAGTTGTGCCCCCAGTAGCTGTGCCCCCAGATTTGCCCCAAGTAGTTGTGCCCCCCAGTTGATTTGCCCCCCCTGTAGCTATGCCCCCTGCAGCTGTGCCCCCAGTAGATTTTCCCCCTGTAGCTATGTCCCCAGTAGATTTGCCCCATGAGTTGTGCCCCCTATAGCTATGCCCCCAGTAGATTTGCCCCAGTAGTTGTGCCCCCTGTCGCTGTGCCCCCAGTAGTTGTGCCCCCTGTTGCTGTGCCCCTTAGTAGCCGCTTACAAACACACACAAAAATAAAAAAACAATACTTACCACTGCCCCGCTCCTGCTTCCCAACCGCTGCTGCTGCTGCTCCGTCTGGCCGCGGCGGCTCCTCTCTATGGGAGAGACGTCATGACGTCTCTCCCATAGCAGCGCCACACAGACACTAGAGGTCAATAATGACCTCTAGCGTCTGTCACTGGAGCTGGCTGCAGCAGACGCCCACACAGCCCACGGTGTCTGCTGCAGCCAGGAAGCGGGTAGGCGGCGGTGTCAGCGGGGTGACTGCGCCCGCGCACACAGGCCGCAGCGCCCCGGGCGCAGGCACTGCTTGCCCGCACTAGGAACCGCTCCTGGTACTAAGCAGTGAAAAAAATGGAGAAGTGAGCCAGTGGAGAAGTTGTCCATGGCAACCAATCAGCATTGAAGTAACATTTATAATTTGCATACTTTAAAATTGTACAGAGCAGCTGATTAGCTGTCATGGGCAACTTCTCCACTGGCTCACTTCTCCGCGCTTATCACTACTTAGTACATGTCCCCCAAAGTCCCAACCAACCAGCTCCTGGCATGGCAGTTAGGAGCTGATTGGCTGGTACTTTTTCTCTGTCCATTTTATCTCAGTCCAAGGCTTAGTAAATAGACCCTATAGTTCCAGCCTAGATTTTTCATCCCCCACCACTGCCATCATCTAGGCACACACAGCAGCGAGAAAAGCCACACACGTTGCTGCAATGGTGACATTTGTGCAGGGGAAACACATCTCTAAAGAGACGTATGCGAGCTTTCTCAAAATTTGTTTAAAACATCATCTGAAAAATGATCATTTGGACGAGATCTAAGTCAGGAGGTGCGGACGTAATTAGAGTCCTGGGTGGAGGAAAGGACAGATAAGATTAAGATAAGATAATCGCTTTGGCAACTGCAGTTCCATGTTTGCTTAAGAAAATAGTGATCATTTGCTTCCATCTAGATATCTTTTGGGCAGGCTAGTTCATGGTGATAGATAGATAGATAGATAGATAGATAGATAGATAGATAGATAGATAGATAGACAGACAGACAGACAGACAGACAGACAGACAGACAGATAGATAGATAGATAGATAGATAGATAGATAGACAGATAGATGGATAGATAGATAGATAGATAGATAGATAGATAGATAGATAGATAGATAGATAGATAGATAGATAGACAGACAGACAGATAGATAGATAGATAGATAGATAGATAGATAGATAGATAGATAGATAGATAGATAGATAGATGGACAGATAGATAGATAGATAGATAGATAGATAGATAGATAGATAGATAGATAGATAGATAGATAGATAGATAGTCACAGTATATATTTATAGAGAGAGAGAGAGAGAGCGAGCGGGATTTATTAAAATACACTGCCGCCCACCGCAGCGATGCTAATCGCATATGTAATGAGGCACCTTGCGAGGTTGGCGGTGAGGTCTGCAGGGGTCGGCGGGGGTCTCCGTAACCTCCCAGACCTAGGAGGTGATGTTTGCAGGGAGATCCCGGGCTCCTCCTCCTCCCCCCTGCAGCCGTAAGGACAAATGGAGGAAGGGGGCCGTACCAGCATCATGTAGGCTTACAGGGCATGTCGGGAAGGGGCGGGAGTCGTCGTGGGCCGTGCGGAGGCAGCGGGATGCGGCGGCGGTTAGAAGCCCATATTCTTCTATAGGGTACCTCCACATAAAGAAGGCGATACCCTCGGCGTCGATGACCTGGCGGCCGAGGGTTACTAGTGATGTGCACCGGACATTTTTCGGGTTTTGTGTTTTGGTTTTGGATTCGGTTCCGCGGCCGTGTTTTGGATTCGGACGTGTTTTGGCAAAACATCCCTGAAAAATTTTTGTCGGATTCGGGTGTGTTTTGGATTCGTTTTTTTCTTACAAAGAACCCTCAAAAACAGCTTAAATCATAGAATTTGGGGGTCATTTTGATCCCATAGTATTATTAACCTCAATAACCATAATTTCCACTCATTTTCAGTCTATTCTGAACACCTCACAATATTATTTTTAGTCCTAAAATTTGCACCGAGGTCGCTGGATGACTAAGCTAAGCGACCCAAGTGGCCGACACAAACACCTGGCCCATCTAGGAGTGGCACTGCAGTGTCAGACAGGATGGCACTTAAAAAAAATAGTCCCCAAACAGCACACAAAAACTGAAATGCACCACAGGTATGGATGGATAGTATACTTGACGACACAGAGGTAGGTAGAGCAGTGGCCTACTGTACCGTACTGCTATATATTATATACTGGTGGTCAGCAAACTGTGCAAATCTGAAATGCACCACAGGTATGGATGGGATAGTATTCTTGACGACACAGAGGTAGAGCAGTGGACTACTGTACCGTACTGCTATATATTATATACTGGTGGTCAGCAAACTGTGCAAAACTTAAATGCACCACAGGTATGGATGGAAAGTATACTTGACGACACAGAGGTAGGTAGAGCAGTGGCCTACTGTACCGTACTGCTATATATTATATACTGGTGGTCAGCAAACTGTGCAAAACTGAAATGCACCACAGGTATGGATGGATAGTATACTTGACGACACAGAGGTAGGTAGAGCAGTGGCCTTCTGTACCGTACTGCTATATATTATATACTGGTGGTCAGCAAAATTATGCACTGTACTCCTACTATATACTACAATGCAGCACAGATATGGAGCGTTTTTCAGGCAGAGAACGTATAATACTGGTGGTCACTGGTCACTGGTCAGCAAAACTCTGCACTGTACTCCTCCTATATAATACTGGTGGTCCCCAGTCCCCACAATAAAGCAGTGTGAGCACAGATATATGCAGCACACTGAGCACAGATATGGAGCGTTTTTCAGGCAGAGAACGTATAATACTGGTGGTCACTGGTCAGCAAAACTCTGCACTGTACTCCTCCTATATAATACTGGTGGTCCCCAGTCCCCACAATAAAGCAGTGTGAGCACAGATATATGCAGCACACTGAGCACAGATATGGAGCATTTTTCAGGGAGAGAACGTATAATACTGGTGGTCACTGGTCAGCAAAACTCTGCACTGTATTCCTCCTATATAATACTGGTGGTCCCCAGTCCCCACAATAAAGCAGTGTGAGCACAGATATATGCAGCACACTGAGCACAGATATGAAGCGTTTTTCAGGCAGAGAACGTATAATACTGGTGGTCACTGGTCAGCAAAACTCTGCACTGTACTCCTCCTATATAATACTGCTGCTCCCCAGTCCCCACAATAAAGCAGTGAGCACAGATATTTGCAGCCACCTGAATAAAACTGAGAGGACGCCAGCCACGTCCTCTCACTATCATTTCCAATGCACGAGTGAAAAATGGCAGCGATGCGCGGCTTTATATAGAATCCGAATCTCGCGAGAATCCGACCGCGGGATGATGACGTTCGGGCGCGCTCGGGTTAACCATGCAAGGCGGGAGGATTCGAGTCTGCTTCGGAACCGTGTAAAATGGGTGAAGTTCGGGGGGGTTCGGATTCCGAGGAACCGAACCCGCTCATCACTAGTTAGTACATATGAAAAATGTGGTAAAACCCCCGAAAAACAGGGGTTTTACCACATTTTCCCTTTAGTACATCCCACCCAGAGAGAGAGAGAGAGAGATACATACAGTGGCGAATTTCCCATTAGGCATTTGAGGCACATGTCTAGGGGCGGCACTTGTTTGGGGGGTGGCACTTGTTTGGGGGGTGGCACTTGAATGCTTGTGTCAGGCCAAGAAGTACCAGTAACTGCTTAGTATTTCCTATGTACTGTACCATATGCCATCTTGAATGGTGGGTAAATGGGTAAAACATGCAATACTGTATACATAATAAAAAATGTAAAAAATTCATACAGATGGAGCCGGACTAGGAGATCCATCCACCCAGTCACGCCGGGAGTGCACAGAGACGATCTCCCATTCACTAGAACGTGGCGCATCTCCGTCAGCCTCTCCACCATGGATGCGCCCCCACCTCCCCAGATGGAGACGCTCTCCCACTCTAGTGAACGTGGCGCGTCTCTGTCATGGGCGCGTGCGCCCGCCCAGACGGAGACGCTTTCATCGTTAGGCGAGCCCAGGCACAGACGGAGCCACGACTAGCGTAGCTCCATCTGTAGTTATTGGCTTTTTTAATTATTCTATTAAATTGGTTATCATCAAATGAGGGCTTTTAACAAAACAATAAAAATAAATAATAAAATAAGATAGGAGGGGGCTGTTACTGTTGTGCCTGGGGGCGCCCCCACCCCTAACTTCCCCTCTGTATATATATATATATATATATATATATGGAATAGTGGGAGTATGGTGCCACAGGTGTATGTGGGTAGAATAAAAATGAAGGTTGTAAAATACTATAATATAGACACTCATTTAAGAATGTAAGGTGTCAGTTGACCCCTAAGAAATTAGGCAGGGATAAACTGCCTTGCAATTTAAAAGTGAGAATAGGCATAGGGGTATTAGCGACCAACAGTGTCTAGTAGAGTTAAATGAGTATGAAGAATTTAGCAGGATACGTGTTTATATAAAAAATCACAGTGGCCCTCATTCCGAGTCGTTCGCTCGGTAATTTTCATCGCATCGCAGTGAAATTCCGCTTAGTACGCATGCGCAATATTCGCACTGCGACTGTGCCAAGTAATTTAACAATGAAGAAAGTATTTTTACTCACGGCTTTTTCTTCGCTCCGGCGATCGTAATGTGATTGACAGGAAATGGGTGTTACTGGGCGGAAACACGGCGTTTCAGGGGCGTGTGGCTGAAAACGCTACCGTTTCCGGAAAAAACGCAGGAGTGGCCGGGGAAACGGTGGGAGTGCCTGGGCGAACGCTGGGTGTGTTTGTGACGTCAACCAGGAACGACAAGCACTGAACTGATCGCACAGGCAGAGTAAGTCTGGAGCTACTCTGAAACTGCTAAGTAGTTTGTAATCGCAATATTGCGAATACATCGGTCGCAATTTTAAGAAGCTAAGATTCACTCCCAGTAGGCGGCGGCTTAGCGTGTGTAACTCTGCTAAATTCGCCTTGCGACCGATCAACTCGGAATGAGGGCCAGTATATTTATTTATACAAAAAGTACTAAAAAATGGCGGGCTAAAAGATTATAGGCATAAGATATTGTCCCTCATTCCGAGTTGTTCGCTCGCTAGCTAATTTTAGCAGAAATGCAAACACAAAGCCGCCGCCCTCTGGGAGTGTATCTTAGCATAGCAGAATTGCTAACGAAAGATTAGCAATTGCTAACGAAAGCAATTTCCTTGCAGTTTCTGAGTAGCACCAGACCTACTCCTCAGTCCGTTTAGTTCCTGGTTTGACGTCACAAACATGCCCTGCGTTTGGCCAGCCACTCCTCCGTTTCTCCAGCCATTCCTGCGTTTTTACCTGGCACGTCTGCGTTTTTTTAGCACACTATCTGAAAACGGCCAGTTTCCGCCCAGAAACACCCACTTCCTGTCAATCACACTACGATCAGCAGAGCGATTGAAAAGCTTAGTTCGCCCGTGAGTAAAATAGCATAGTTTTGTGTAAAATTGCTTAGCGCATGCGCCCTGCTGTGCATACACATGTGCAGAACTGCCAGATTTTAGCCTATTAGCAATTCTGCTAAAATTAGCAGCGAGCGAGCAACTCGGAATGAGGGCAATTGTAAGAACTACACAAAAGTAAAAACTAGGATCATACACAATAAATAAAAATATTTTCAATAAAAAGTCACTAAAAGCATAAAACTTCTAAGATAAGAGAAGATTGCTTATCTTAAAAATGGAGGGTCAATTGAGGTACGTCCAACGCGTTTCGTCCGTCCGACTTTATCACTCACCTGCACTCTCATCAAACCTATTACATCGGTGGGGTGTACCCAGTGAAATTCCACTATGGAAGTGGGTCCACATATATAGAACAATTCCCTCATTGGGGGGGAGGGGCACTCTCCAAAGTAAAAGAAAGTCCATAGAGTTTCAATAGTTTTTAATGTTCAATATAATGGCTCCAGAATTGTCAACGTTTCGATTCATGCTTTGAATCTTTATCAAGACAAGCCTATTTTTTCATCCACATTGGTGATAGAAGCAATTCTCAAAAATGAAAATCCATAGCCCTCAGCATATAGGCAGTTCATTCATACATCAATTTAATACAATCTCAGGTAGCGAGTAGCAGACTCTACTACTAAGCATGATCAGTCCACCGAGGTCAAGGCGGTGCAAGGTCTCTCAACACAGGCAGCTGGCGCATATAACATCTGTGTGCAAGTCAGGTCATACAGACACACTCAAACACACACACGTAAATCCATGAGTAGACACCAACGTTTGCCCCTTTCTCAAGGTGATATATCTATATATACAAACAAACAAACAAACAAACAACAAACACACAAATACACACACACACACGCCTACATGTGCGGGTGTGTATACAATGGCCCTCATTCCGAGTTGTTCGCTCGCTAGCTGCTTTTAGCAGCATTGCACACGCTAAGCCGTAGCCCTCTGCGAGGGTATCTTAGCATAGCAGAATTGCGAACGAAAGATTAGCAGAATTGCGAATAGAAATTTCTTAGTAGTTTCTGAGTAGCTCGAGACTTACTCCTACACTGCGATCAGTTCAGTCAGTTTCGTTCCTGGTTTGACGTCACAAACACACCAAGCGTTTGCCCAGACACTCCCCCGTTTCTTCAGACACTCCCGCGTTTTTCCCAGAAACGCCAGCGTTTTTCCGCACACTCCCATAAAACGGCCAGTTTCCGCCCAGAAACACCCACTTCCTGTCAATCACACTACGTTCAGCAGAACGATGAAAAATCTTCGTTAGGCCGTGAGTAAAATACCAAACTTTTGTGCTGATTTACTTGGCGCAGGCGCACTGCGAACATTGCGCATGCGCAGTTTGCGACTAATCGCTCCGTTGCGAAAAAAACTAACTAGCGAACAACTCGGAATCACCCCCATTATACAGTACTTGTCCACACGTAAAGGGTTGCATTAATAATTATTGTCAGGCATGTATTGGCTTGTTTATAATTTTCCACCAGCGTGGAGGGCCCTGGGTATTAGTCACCCTGCTCCAGCAGGCACACCAAGCACTGCAAGAGTCAGAGGGCTACTCCCAATGTGAGAACTTGAACAGGTCAAGGGTGAAACAACAAGTCCTTAATTAGTCCTGCAGTCTCTTAGCAATTTGTACAGGTTGGTACCTCAACAGCAGCCAGCCTGGGTCAGAAAGCACCTAGCTACCCCTGAGCTGCTCTTTTTTAAAATGTACCATATTCCCGCATGTGTAGCCCCCCGCCTCCCCCGGCTGTCCAAGGGATGGTGGTCTCATAATACTACATTTCTCCCAGAGATCTTTATTTTGTAATAAAGGTACTGTGAGAGGATGGTCCTTGTGGGTAAAAGAAGACGAGTCCTGGTTAATGTCGCCTCAGGTAGCTGTGTTGCTGCACTTTTATAAAGAAGAATATGTACATACTGTAGGGATAGGTTTTATCTGAGCAATGGGGGTCATTCCGAGTTGTTCGCTCATTATTTTTTTCTCGCAACGGAGCGATTAGTCGCTAATGCGCATGCGCAATGTCCGCAGTGCGACTGCGCCAAGTAAATTTGCTATGCAGTTAGGAATTTTACTCACGGCATTACAAGGTTTTTTCTTCGTTCTGGTGATCGTAATGTGATTGACAGGAAGTGGGTGTTTCTGGGCGGAAACTGGCCGTTTTATGGGAGTGTGTGAAAAAACGCTACCGTTTCTGGGGAAAACGCGGGAGTGGCTGGAGAAACTGAGGAGTGTCTGGGCGAACGCTGGGTGTGTTTGTGACATCAAACCAGGAACGACAAGCACTGAACTGATCGCACTGGCAGAGTAAGTCTCGAGCTACTCAGAAACTGCACAGAGAAGTCTTTTCGCAATATTGCGAATCTTTCGTTCGCAATTTTGATAAGCTAAGATTCACTCCCAGTAGGCGGCGGCTTAGCGTGTGCAAAGCTGCTAAAAGCAGCTTGCGAGCGAACAACTCGGAATGACCCCCAATGTCTGAATTCTCTTTTAGTTGTATATAGACAACACTGATAATCCTATAGCATGAATATACAGGGGTCAATTCATGAAGCAGTGAAAAGTGTTGAGAAGTGAGCCAGTGGAGAAGTTGCCCATGACAACCAATCAGCACTGAAGTAACATTTATTATTTGCATACTATACAATTGTACAGAGCTGCTGATTGGTTGCCATGGGCAACTTCTCCACAGACTCATTTCTCCACTCTTTTCACTGCTTCATGAATAGACTCCACAGTATGAAGCCCAGCATACCATGTTTGTATACTCTCTCGTCATTTCTGAAGGATGCTCATGTTCTTTTCGATAACCCTCCGCAGTAATATAAAGAGGAAGTACACCCCATGCCTAGGTCCCACTCTCTCAAGGTTATCCAGACCCAGGGATGGATGGCCATGCTTATCATTACTTATCGCCCTGCCTGTTGGCTGACCTGCACCAGTAGCGCGCTCCTCTCCTCCTCCAGAAGCACGAATAAATAATTATTGAAGTTCAATGTAGCCCTACGGTGACACAGTATGGCAGCAGGAAGTAAGACATCGGAGCCATTGCAGCTGCATACGGCATCGCGGCTGCCCGGATAATGGTCACGACACTCCTGCGTTTTTTTCTGTCACTCTCCTGTTACCTCCCCCAAATAGTCCCTGCCTGTCACTCACATTGGGAAATAAATCCTATCTGCGACCGCCGTCGCATGACCATCGCGGAATTTGCGCAGTGCGATTTAGGAGCATGCGCAGACCACCGATAATTCGCTCAGCTGCAAGATAATTGGGTTTGTGTACAACTACGAATCGGGGGTCACTGCACTTAGTATAATTATGCATACATCGTACAGACAACATATGTTTGGTTCACGGACTGAGAAAACTGTTCAAAACTGTATTATCTTCATTGTAAACAGAACAAGCAAATCATTAGTGACCTGCAGTAAACGTAGGCTCACAACACTTTCCCCAGGACAACAAATAGTCATTTCATTTCTTTTCATATAACATATATCTTTATATGACTTTTCAAACAATTATACAATACAATGTGCAATAACTGAACAATCAAGTTCTGTTCTACTCGTTATTCGGGAAGCGACTTTTCACTGTTACAGGTCTCTGTAAATGACTACTAATGAAGGTCCCTGTCTGGTCACATACAGTATATCACCTGTTATACAGGGGAAAACCCTCACCCGGTACAGTGCATGCTGCTATTTGTGGAAGCTTGCACGTTTTGCATTGTTGGGCTTACTCAGAAAAGGAACAAGATAAAAACCGTTTTATATTACAGAAGTAAGCGAAGTACAGTATATTTATTAGCAAGGGCTGGATGCCGAAGCTCCTACTGTAGCTTATTAGGTTCTAGGGTTTCTAACTCCACCTAGTGCCCAGAACTAAATAGTTCCTCCACACTTCCCACAGCTAAGCTGTTATACAGATAATTATAGTACCACAGGTCTCAGGTTTGCACACTTCTGGTGTTCTGAGCCTGCAGTTATTGGCCCTCATTCCGAGTTGATCGCTCGCTACTTTTAGCAGCCATGCAAACGCATAGTCGCCGCACACGGGGGAGAGTATTTTCGCTTTGCAGGAGTGCGAACGCCTGTGCAGCCGAGCGGCTGCAAACACATTTTGTGCAAAACAAGGCGAGCCCTGTAGTTACTTATTCTGTGCGATGATTGCTTCGATGAGTGACGCGGTAATAACGTGAGATACCTACCTGCCCAGCAAATGCCCGGCCACGCCAGCGTTATTCCAAACACTCCCAGAAAACGGTCAGTTGCCACCCAGAAACTCCCACTTCCTGTCAATCTCCTTGCGTCCGCCAGTGCGACTGAAAGCGTCGCTAGAACCTATGCAAAACCACGATGCTCTTTGTACCCGTATGTCGCGCGTCCGCATTGCGGTGCATACGCATGCGCAGATTTGCCGTTTTTTAAATGATCGCTACACAGCAAACAACTGCAGCTTGCGATCAACTCGGAATGACCCCCATTATACGTTAGCGTCTAATATGCACAAATATATTCTTTAGTAAGCTTGCTATGCCATCAAAGGCGCACGTTCAGTCCTAAGCAAGAGTCTGGGAGCGACTGGGTAGATCTCGCTGAGATTAAATGGAAAGATATATATATATATATATATATATAGATAAAGACCTTTGCAGGGTATACATGCAGACATGCCATTATCTCTGCTCGTCAGTTGTTAATTAGCACTTTCTTTTAAAGCCACGTGCACCTTGTCCATGATTTAAAACCTCCCGATGTTGAACTTGAATGCAATTATTTTGCAAGCATAGATTAATGAATGTATATAATGTAGTTTGTATTAGAAAATTACATCACATTTATACCCCTTTCAAATTGAAATGTCGGGTCGCACCCAGGATTTTATATACAGGTCCAACCTGGGTGTGACCCGGCTGAGAGCCCTGCCAGAGTGTCGTCTGGAAGCGGCTTATTGCGGGGTCAGTGAGGTCACTGGAAACATGAGCAGCTGTAAACGGGTGCAGGGTCGCATCGACCTGGTTAACTGTTTACACGGCACCGCGGCAAGCTAGCTGGGTTGGATTTCCGGGTCACTGTCTTTCCCACCCAATTTCTCCCAGGTTATCATGGCAATAATAATAATCAATGCATGGGTGGATGATGAGCTCTCACGCCTTGGCCAAGACCTCCTGTGCACAATGAATGGTCTGGGCTTCACACAGGTCGTTCCCTCTGCCACACATAAAAGTGGTCACACTCTCGACCTTGTCTTTCAGATTGGATTAGAAGTCACTGACCTAAAAATAAACCCAGTCATCTGGTCAGACCACTACTCCCAGAGCCGGCCATAGCTATAGGCAAACTAGGCAATTGCCTAGGGCATTTGATATGCCCAGGGGCATCAGCAGCTTCTGCTGATTAAAATGATATGCGGCATGCCTATATTCTGTGTGTAGCATTTCATATGCAGATACAGCCACAGTCTCACACAGTATATAGACATGCTGCATATCATTTTAATCAGCAGAATCTGCTTGTGCATCCTAGCTACATAGCAATGCAAATAAGATGCATTTTCATTAAAAAATGTGCCCGACGTTAGCACTGAGGCAAGAATTATGAGGACACATCTGTATCCAAGCAGAGGCAGAGGTCACAGTGTTAGCGGTAGTGTGAGTGCTGTGTGCATGTGAGTGGGTTGGTTGTGCAGTAGTGTTCGGAATATGTGTAAGGAGCATTATGTGTGTCATGTAAAAATGCATTAATAATGTGCAACATATGTATAAGGGGCACTATGTGTGTCATTATGTGTATAAGGGCATTAATAATGTGTGGCATATGTGTAACAGGGTACTACTGTATGTATGTCATTATGTGTATAGGGGCACTAATAATGTGCAGCAAATGTGTAGGGGGCACTATGTGTGTCATGTGTATAAGGGCATTAATAATGTGCGGCATATGTGTAAGGGACATTATGTGTAAAAGGGCACTAATAAAGGTTGTCATAATGTGTAAGCACATTATGTTTAGAAGGACATTAATAATGTGTCTCATATGTGTTAGGGGCATTACTGTGTGGAATTATGTGTTTAAGGTGCTCTTCTATGTGGTGTTGCGTATAGAAAGGGCACTACTGTGTCGTCTAATGTGAATAAAGAGCAATAGGGTGTAGTGTAATGTGAATAAGGAGCAATTCAGTGTGATGTAATGTGAATAAGGGGCTCTACTGTGAGGAGTAACGTTTATAAGGTAAAGTGATACTACTGTGGGATGTAATATTAATTATGGAAACTATCGCATGATCAAATGTGAATAAAGTGCAGTACTGTGTGGCGTATTTGGAATTGGGGTTACTATTGTGTGGCCATGCCCCTTGCCAGCAAAAACACAACCCTTTTTGGGCTGTGCGCCAAATGTGCGAACTGTTCCTATTTAAAATATAGGGGGTAAAAACACCAAAATAAGGACTGTTATGGCTGAGGGGTGATGGTTCTGGGAAAGAACTGCAAGGTCAGAGGCGGAACCAGGGGTGGTGCTAGGGGGCACCAGCCAAAATCTTGCCTAGGGCATCATATTGGTTAGGGCCGGCTCTGACTACTCCCTCTGGTTCTCAGTTGCAACCCCTCAAATAAGATCTCTGCCCGTGGAGTTGACCAGGTATCGTCCAAGGAGGGGTATGACTCCCCAGGCTCTTGCAGCAAATCTGGATCTCTCTGTTATACTGGGTGCCTGTGAAGATCCCTGTTCCCTAGTCCGTTATTATAATAGGGATGTTATGGCTGCAATTGATGTTATCGCCCCTGTGCGTTTAAGACCTCGTAAACCACAACGTCAAGCTCCATGGTTCGACAACAGTGTTAGTGAGCTCAAGAAAAGGGGGCGTAGACTGGAAAGACGATGGAGGAAGACTAACCTAGTGGATGACAAAATAAAACTAATAAAGCATAACGAAGAATATCAATCGACAATCACTCGTAAGAAGGCACAGTTCCTGTCAAATGAGATCACAGCAGCAAACAATAGGCCAGCTCAGCTTTTCCGCACAGTGGAGATGCTTTGCAACCCAGCATGCCTGCAGACTGATGAGACCCTCTCCCAGGCAAGATGCAACGAGTTTGCAAACTTCTTTGCAGATAAAATATCCACCATCCGGGCTGGAATCTCCACAGTGCCATCAAAGGAGTGCTAAACTACAAAGCCTGCCAATATAAGCTACCTGCCTTCATGGACCAGCTTTGACCCAGTGGATGTAAAGGACACTGCTGAAATTGCTCGAATTTTGCGTCCCACCACCTGTGATCTGGACCCAGCCTCAACCAAGCTTCTAATAGGTTGTATGGATATAATTGGTCCTGTCTTTACAAAAATTGTTCAATGTTCTTTGCAGACAGGCATTTTTCCTGGACCCCTAAAGGAAGCAATTGTTAGACCGCTTCTTAAAAAACCTAATTTAGATCCCGACTGCATGACCAACTACAGACCGGTATCGAACCTTCCTTTCCTAGGAAAGGTTATTGAGAAAGTCGTTGCAAATCAACTGGAAACCCGCCTGACAACCCATGATATTTATGATCCATTTCAATCAGGATTCAGGAGAAGACATAGCACTGAAACAGCCCTGGTGTGTGTGTTAAATGATCTTCTGATGGCAAAAGACAGAGGTGACTGTTCAATATTAATCCTTCTGGATCTCTCGGCAGCATTTGATACCGTGGACCATGGGCTTCTGATTGAGCGACTGATACATTTCTGTGGTCTGGATGGCACAGTCCTAAGCTGGTTCAAATCATTTCTCACAGGCAGGTCACAGAGAGTATCATCTGGATTATACTCATCACCACCAGTGCCATTGCCATGTGGTGTCCCACAAGGTTCTATACTATCCCCCATGCTTTTTGCAGTATACATGCTCCCATTGGGCGAAATAATCAGGCGCCATGGCCTGGTCTACCACTGCTATGCAGATGATACACAACTGTACTTGTCCTTTGCTCCGGGCACTGATAACCCAATAGCAACCCTAAATGGCTGTCTAGCTGAACTACAGGAGTGGATGAGCGCCAGTTGGCTGCGACTGAACCCGGATAAAACAGAGGTCCTTATGATATGACCGCAACATCAAAGGACAAGACTGCAGCATAGCCAACCAACTGGACTTACACTGGGGGATTCAGAATTACAGACCAGTGATCGTGTGCGGAATCTTGGCGTTGTCCTGGATGGTGGCTTGACACTTAAACATCAGATATCAGCCACAATCAAATCCTCATTCTTTCACCTGAGGAACATAGCCAGAATCAAGCACTTAATTCCCTCAGATGACATGCCAAAAGTCATACATGCATTTGTATCATCTCGTTTAGACTACTGTAATGCCCTCTACCTTGGTCTACCAGCAAAAGAATTGCAACGCTTACAGCTGGTGCAAAACACAGCTGCCAGGCTATTAACCAACCAGCCCCGTTCTAGCCACATAACACCCATCCTCTACTCCCTTCACTGGCTGCCTGTAAGATGGCGAATCATCTTCAAGATTGGCTTACTGAGTTTCAAAGCATTACATGACCAAGGCCCAAGGTACCTGAAACAGCTTCTGACCCCATACTGCCCCACTCGATTACTGCGATCTGTAGATGAAGGACTTTTAGCAGTACCTAGAATCTACCGTAATTCATCTGGGGGTCGAGCTTTTAGTCATGCGGCTCCGACTCTATGGAACTCACTTCCCCGCACAGTGCGAGAGGCCCCAACTATAGAATCCTTCAAAAGTAGACTCAAGACTTTTCTGTTTACTAAAGCATTTCCATAGTGTCCATTTTAGTATCTTCATGCTTCTGTATTTTATGAAAATGTACTTCATTATTTTCTGTACTATATTATGCAATGTATCTGTTAAGCGCCTTGAGTCCTATTGGAGAAAGAGCGCTATATAAATAAAATTATTATTATTATTATTATAATAACCTGGGTTTTAGCGGCAGTGGAAAAGGGGTAAAACATACCCTCCAGCTGTACCTTTTTTTATGGTCTGTACCAATTTTTGGCTCTCCAAACTTCCAGTGAAAGTATAGGAAAAGGTGTGTGGCCACGCCCCTTTAACCGTGGCCACGCCCCCTTTTCTAATTTGTACCGCTCTTTATGTGTAAAATGTTGGGAGGTATGTTATAAGACTTTAAGTGTGTTTCTTTGGTGTAGGAGAACCTTTCTGTCTTTTACCTTAATATAGTCATTTGTGACAAAATACCCGGCAGTCAGAATACCGACACTGGTATTCCAACCCCCTTGTGAATGCCGACACCGGCATCCAGAAGAGTACATCATCCCGGCGCAGGAATACCAACAGTCAGGATCCCAAATCAGGAGACACCGGCCCGCAAGTCAGGTAAGCCGTGTGGTGGGGAGGTTAGGTTTAGGCTGCGGGGGTAAGGGGGGTTTGGGGAAGAGGATTAGGGTTAGACTCAGGGCCATAACTGGGTGTGTGCCGATGGTGCCTTGCCCACAGCACACATGCACAGAAGGTGCACCATCGGCAGCACCCCCCTGCCCATACATGGCCGCAGCCACTGTTGGTACATCACTATAGAGTCCAGTGCTGCCGCCAGAGCCGCCGCGCAGCATTCTACCATCCCCCCCGAGCTTCTCCCCCGCACTGCCGCCTGTCTCCCGTCACCCGCCGGACGGAGCTGCCGCCTCTGAAGGGAGCAGGTAACAGCCTACCTATTAGCGCCGCCTCTCATGCATTCAGTTTCAGACCAATGGGTAATCGGTCTTTGTACAAGCACAACGTGATCATGATGTCACGCTGCGCATGCTCACTCTGTCTGCATTTCATTTCCCGTGAAGAAGAGCAGTGGAGGAGCTGAGCAGCAATGCCAGGAGGAGGGTGCCAGTGACAGAGAGTGAGTGAGAGTGACATCTGCCTGACAGAGAAAAGGAGAGTCAGCCAGATTAAAGCTACTATTATAGCTTCCAGCGGGTAAGGCAATTGCTTATGCTGCAGCCTGCAGGGGATGGGGGATTACACCAATGGCAAGAGACCGTGTTTCTCATTCTCTTTTAAAATACTTTGAAACATCTTTGAATTAACATTTAAATGTAACACCAAAAAAAAGTAAACCTAAACATTTGTAGGTATAAATGACTGCCTCTTAATACGCTCTTGTTTTTTTTTGTATTTGAATAACTTTTACTTTTTGTTATTTTTACCTCCCTACAACTTTTTCTTAAGATAAATATGATAACGTATGATCCCAAAAAGATCTCCCTTTTCTCCTACACATATATATATATATATATATATATATATATAAAAAAATATATATATATTAGTGATGAGCGGGTTCGGTTTCTCGGAAACCGAACCCCCCCGAACTTCAGCCTTTTTACACTGGTCCGAGCCGTGCTCGGATTCTCCCGTGTGGCTCGGGTAAACCGAGCGCGCCCGAACGTCATCATCCTGCTGTCGGATTCTCGCGAGATTCAGATTCTATATAAGCAGCCGCGCGTCGCCGCCATTTTATCACACGTGCATTGAGATTGATAGGGAGAGGACGTGGCTGGCGTCCTCTCCGTTATAGTCATAATAGAAAAGACTAAGAGTGACATTGTTATAATTGTGGGGAGGATTGGGGACGGGGAGCAGCTGTTAGGAGTACAGTGCAGCAGACTTACCTACATTTTGGCTGCTCTCTGCGGGAGAGAGCAGCCAGGTCAGCTCAGAGGGCGGGCAGGGGAAGCTGTGACGTCGTGGAGGAGGTGGGCCGGAGGCGGGACGGGGTGGAGAAAGGGCGGAACGGGGGCGGAGCAAGGGCGGGGTCATGACGATGCCTCTTTTAAGCTACGCCCCTCGCTCTGTAATGCCGCGATCACCGGCATTACACTGCAGGGGGCATGGCTATGATGACGCGATTCAGCAAGAATCGCGTCATCAACTGCCCGGACCGCCCACTTTACACACTAAGTGGGCGGACGGGCAGGGGGGTCCCCACGAATCGGGAGACTTGCCTGCTCTTCCGGGGGGCCAGGAGGGTCACCAGATTTTCGGGAGCCTCCCGGCCATTCCGAGAGAGTAGGCAAGTATGCAGTGCAGGGTTTTGCTGATAGTAGTGAGTGTGACCACCAGTTTAATCCGTTCTCTGCCTGAAAAAAATGCTCCATACCATATCTGTGCTCAGTGTGCTGCATGATATATCTGTGCTGAGTACTCACACTGCCTAATTGTGGTGACTGGGGAGCAGTTATAGCAGGAGTACAGTGCACAGTTTTGCTGACAGTGACCACCAGTCCAGTATACGTTTATCTGCCTGAAAAACACTCCTGTGGTGGCTTTTTGTCTTTATACTAGTAGTTTAGCAGTCTGCTGACAGTGTCCACCAGGTCCATTTATTATACAGTATATTATATATATAGCAGTACGGTAGGCCACGGCTGTACCTACCTCTGTGTCGTCACTCGTCGTCCATAAGTAATAATAGTATACTATCCATCCATCTACATTGTATACCTGTGGTGGCTTTTTTTTCTTCATACTAGTTTAGCAGTCTGCTGACAGTGTCCATCAGGTCCGTTATTATTATTCTGTATATATTATATATATAGCAGTACGGTAGGCCACGGCTGTACCTACCTCTGTGTCGTCACTCGTCGTCCATAAGTAATAATAGTATACTATCCATCCATCTACATTGTATACCTGTGGTGGCTTTTTTTTCTTCATACTAGTTTAGCAGTCTGCTGACAGTGTCCACCAGGTCCGTTATTATTATTCTGTATATATTATATATATAGCAGTACGGTAGGCCACGGCTGTACCTACCTCTGTGTCGTCACTCGTCGTCCATAAGTAATAATAGTATACTATCCATCCATCTACATTGTATACCTGTGGTGGCTTTTTTTTCTTCATACTAGTTTAGCAGTCTGCTGACAGTGTCCACCAGGTCCGTTATTATTATTCTGTATATATTATATATATAGCAGTACGGTAGGCCACGCCTGTACCTACCTCTGTGTCGTCACTCGTCGTCCATAAGTAATAATACTATCCTATCCATCCATCTACATTGTATACCTGTGGTGGCTTTTTTTTCTTCATACTAGTTTAGCAGTCTGCTGACAGTGTCCACCAGGTCCGTTATTATTATTCTGTATATATTATATATATATAGCAGTACGGTAGGCCACGGCTGTACCTACCTCTGTGTCGTCACTCGTCGTCCATAAGTAATAATAGTATACTATCCATCCATCTACATTGTATACCTGTGGTGGCTTTTTTTTCTTCATACTAGTTTAGCAGTCTGCTGATAGTGTCCACCAGGTCCGTTATTATTATTCTGTATATATTATATATATAGCAGTACGGTAGGCCACGGCTGTACCTACCTCTGTGTCGTCACTCGTCGTCCATAAGTAATAATAGTATACTATCCATCCATCTACATTGTATACCTGTGGTGGCTTTTTTTTCTTCATACTAGTTTAGCAGTCTGCTGACAGTGTCCACCAGGTCCGTTATTATTATTCTGTATATATTATATATATAGCAGTACGGTAGGCCACGGCTGTACCTACCTCTGTGTCGTCACTCGTCGTCCATAAGTAATAATAGTATACTATCCATCCATCTACATTGTATACCTGTGGTGGCTTTTTTTTCTTCATACTAGTTTAGCAGTCTGCTGACAGTGTCCATCAGGTCCGTTATTATTATTCTGTATATATTATATATATAGCAGTACGGTAGGCCACGGCTGTACCTACCTCTGTGTCGTCACTCGTCGTCCATAAGTAATAATACTATACTATCCATCCATCTACATTGTATACCTGTGGTGGCTTTTAGTTGTGCGCAAAATATGGAGAACAAAAATGTGGAGGTTAAAAAAATAGGGAAAGATCAAGATCCACTTCCACCTCGTGCTGAAGCTGCTGCCACTAGTCATTGCCGAGACGATGAAATGCCATCAACGTCGTCTGCCAAGGCCGATGCCCAATGTCATAGTACAGAGCATGTAAAATCCAAAACACAAAAGATCAGTAAAATGACCCAAAAATCAAAATTAAAAGCATCTGAGGAGAAGCGTAAACTTGCCAATATGCCATTTACGACACGGAGTGGCAAGGAACGGCTGAGGCCCTGGCCTATGTTCATGGCTTGGGGTTCAGCTTCACATGAGGATGGAAGCACTCAGCCTCTCGCTAGAAAAATGAAAAGACTTAAGCTGGCAAAAGCACAGCAAAGAACTGTGCGTTCTTCGAAATCACAAATCCCCAAGGAGAGTCCAATTGTGTCGGTTGCGATGCCTGACCTTCCCAACACTGGACGGGAAGAGCTTGCGCCTTCCACCATTTGCACGCCCCCTGCAAGTGCTGGAAGGAGCACCCGCAGTCCAGTTCCTGATAGTCAAATTGAAGATGTCAGTGTTGAAGTACACCAGGATGAGGGGATATGGGTGTTGCTGGCGCTGGGGAGGAAATTGACAAGGAGGATTCTGATGGTGAGGTGGTTTGTTTAAGTCAGGCACCCGGGGAGACACCTGTTGTCCGTGGGAGGAATATGGCCATTGACATGCCTGGTCAAAATACAAAAAAAATCAGCTCTTCGGTGTGGAATTATTTCAACACAAATGCGGACAACAGGTGTCAAGCCGTGTGTTGCCTTTGTCAAGCTGTAATAAGTAGGGGTAAGGACGTTAACCATCTCGGAACATCCTCCCTTATACGTCACCTGCAGCGCATTCATCATAAGTCAGTGACAAGTTCAAAAACTTTGGGCGACAGCGGAAGCAGTCCACTGACCAGTAAATCCCTTCCTCTTGTAACCAAGCTCACGCAAACCACACCACCAACTCCCTCAGTGTCAATTTCCTCCTGGCAAGTCTGACGAGTCCTCTCCTGCCTGGGATTCCTCCGATGCATCCTTGAGTGTAACGCCTACTGCTGCTGGCGCTGCTGTTGTTGCTGCTGGGAGTCGATGGTCATCCCAGAGGGGAAGTCGGAAGACCACTTGTACTACTTCCAGTAAGCAATTGACTGTCCAACAGTCCTTTGCGAGGAAGATGAAATATCACAGCAGTCATCCTGCTGCAAAGCGGATAACTGAGGCCTTGGCAGCCTGGGCGGTGAGAAACGTGGTTCCGGTATCCATCGTTACTTCAGAGCCAACTACAGACTTGATTGAGGTACTGTGTCCCCGGTACCAAATACCATCTAGGTTCCATTTCTCTAGGCAGGCGATACCGAGAATGTACACAGATGTCAGAAAAAGAGTCACCAGTGTCCTAAAAAATGCAGTTGTACCCAATGTCCACTTAACCACGGACATGTGGACAAGTGGAGCAGGGCAGACTCAGGACTACATGACTGTGACAGCCCACTGGGTAGATGTATTGCCTCCCGCTGCAAGAACAGCAGCGGCGGCACCAGTAGCAGCATCTCGCAAACGCCAACTCGTTCCTAGGCAGGCTACGCTTTGTATCACCGCTTTCCAGAATACGCACACAGCTGAAAACCTCTTACGGCAACTGAGGAAGATCATCGCAGAATGGCTTACCCCAATTGGACTCTCCTGGGGATTTGTGGCATCGGACAACGCCAGCAATATTGTGCGTGCATTACATCTGGGCAAATTCCAGCACGTCCCATGTTTTGCACATACCTTGAATTTGGTGGTGCAGAATTATTTAAAAAACGACAGGGGCGTGCAAGAGATGCTGTCGGTGGCCAGAAGAATTGCGGGCCACTTTCGGCGTACAGGCACCGCGTACAGAGACTGGAGCACCACCAAAAACACCTGAACCTGCCCTGCCATCATCTGAAGCAAGAGGTGGTAACGAGGTGGAATTCAACCCTCTATATGCTTCAGAGGATGGAGGAGCAGCAAAAGGCCATTCAAGCCTATACATCTGCCCACGATATAGGCAAAGGAGGTGGAATGCACCTGTCTCAAGCGCAGTGGAGAATGATTTCAACGTTGTGCAAGGTTCTGCAACCTTTTGAACTTGCCACACGTGAAGTCAGTTCAGACACTGCCAGCCTGAGTCAGGTCATTCCCCTCATCAGGCTTTTGCAGAAGAAGCTGGAGGCATTGAAGGAGGAGCTAAAACAGAGCGATTCCGCTAGGCATGTAGGACTTGTGGATGGAGCCCTTCATTTGCTTAACCAGGATTCACGGGTGGTCAATCTGTTAAAATCAGAGCACTACATTTTGGCCACCGTGCTCGATCCTAGATTTAAAACCTACGTTGTATCTCTCTTTCCGGCTGACACAAGTCTGCAGAGGTTCAAAGACCTGCTGGTGAGAAAATTGTCAAGTCAAGCGGAACGCGACCGGTCAACAGCTCCTCCTTCACATTCTCCTGCAACTGGGGGTGCGAGGAAAAGGCTAAGAATTCCGAGCCCACCCGCTGGCGGTGATGCAGGGCAGTCTGGAGCGAGTGCTGACATCTGGTCCGGACTGAAGGACCTGCCATTGATTACTGACATGTCGTCTACTGTCACTGCATATGATTCTGTCACCATTGAAAGAATGGTGGAGGATTATATGAGTGACCGCATCCAAGTAGGCACGTCAGACAGTCCGTACGTATACTGGCAGGAAAAAGAGGCAATTTGGAGGCACTTGCAGAAACTGGCTTTATTCTACCTAAGTTGCCCTCCCTCCAGTGTGTACTCCGAAAGAGTGTTTAGTGCCGCCGCTCACCTTGTCAGCAATCGGCGTACGAGGTTACTTCCAGAAAATGTGGAGAAGATGATGTTCATTAAAATGAATTATAATCAATTCCTCCGTGGAGACATTCACCAGCAGCAATTGCCTCCAGAAAGTACACGGGGACCTGAGATGGTGGATTCCAGTGGGGACGAATTAATAATCTGTGAGGAGGGGGATGTACACAGTGAAAGGGGTGATGAATCGGACGATGAGGATGAGGTGGACATCTTGCCTCCGTAGAGCCAGTTTGTGCAAGGAGAGATTGATTGCTTCTTTTTTGGTGGGGGCCCAAACCAACCAGTCATTTCAGTCACAGTCGTGTGGCAGACCCTGTCGCTGAAATTATGGGTTTGTTAAAGTGTGCATGTCCTGTTTATACAACATAAGGGTGGGTGGGTGGGCCCAAGGACAATTCCATCTTGCACCTCTTTTTTCTTTCATTTTTCTTTGCGTCATGTGCTGTTTGGGGAGTATTTTTTTGAAGGGCCATCCTGCGTGACACTGCAGTGCCACTCCTAGATGGGCCAGGTGTTTGTGTCGGCCACTTGGGTCGCTTATCTTAGTCACACAGCTACCTCATTGCGCCTCTTTTTTTCTTTGCATCATGTGCTGTTTGGGGAGTATTTTTTTGAAGGGCCAACCTGCGTGACACTGCAGTGCCACTCCTAGATGGGCCAGGTGTTTGTGTCGGCCACTAGGGTCGCTTAGCTTAGTCACACAGCTACCTCATTGCGCCTCTTTTTTTCTTTGCGTCATGTGCTGTTTGGGGAGTATTTTTTTGAAGGGCCATCCTGCGTGACACTGCAGTGCCACTCCTAGATGGGCCAGGTGTTTGTGTCGGCCACTAGGGTCGCTTAGCTTAGTCACACAGCTACCTCATTGCGCCTCTTTTTTTCTTTGCGTCATGTGCTGTTTGGGGAGTATTTTTTTGAAGGGCCATCCTGCGTGACACTGCAGTGCCACTCCTAGATGGGCCAGGTGTTTGTGTCGGCCACTTGGGTCGCTTATCTTAGTCACACAGCTACCTCATTGCGCCTCTTTTTTTCTTTGCGTCATGTGCTGTTTGGGGAGTATTTTTTTGAAGGGCCATCCTGCGTGACACTGCAGTGCCACTCCTAGATGGGCCAGGTGTTTGTGTCGGCCACTAGGGTCGCTTAGCTTAGTCACACAGCTACCTCATTGCGCCTCTTTTTTTCTTTGCGTCATGTGCTGTTTGGGGAGTATTTTTTTGAAGGGCCATCCTGCGTGACACTGCAGTGCCACTCCTAGATGGGCCAGGTGTTTGTGTCGGCCACTAGGGTCGCTTAGCTTAGTCACACAGCTACCTCATTGCGCCTCTTTTTTTCTTTGCGTCATGTGCTGTTTGGGGAGTATTTTTTTGAGGGGCCATCCTGCGTGACACTGCAGTGCCACTCCTAGATGGGCCAGGTGTTTGTGTCGGCCACTAGGGTCGCTTAGCTTAGTCACACAGCTACCTCATTGCGCCTCTTTTTTTCTTTGCGTCATGTGCTGTTTGGGGAGTATTTTTTTGAAGGGCCATCCTGCGTGACACTGCAGTGCCACTCCTAGATGGGCCAGGTGTTTGTGTCGGCCACTTGGGTCGCTTATCTTAGTCACATAGCTACCTCATTGCGCCTCTTTTTTTCTTTGCGTCATGTGCTGTTTGGGGAGTATTTTTTTGAAGGGCCATCCTGCGTGACACTGCAGTGCCACTCCTAGATGGGCCAGGTGTTTGTGTCGGCCACTAGGGTCGCTTAGTTTAGTCACACAGCTACCTCATTGCGCCTCTTTTTTTCTTTGCGTCATGTGCTGTTTGGGGAGTATTTTTTTGAAGGGCCAGCCTGCGTGACACTGCAGTGCCACTCCTAGATGGGCCAGTTGTTTGTGTCGGCCACTAGGGTCGCTTAGCTTAGTCACACAGCTACCTCATTGCGCCTCTTTTTTTCTTTGCGTCATGTGCTGTTTGGGAGCATTTTTTTGAAGGGCCATCCTGCGTGACACTGCAGTGCCACTCCTAGATGGGCCAGGTGTTTGTGTCGGACACTAGGGTCGCTTAGCTTAGTCACACAGCTACCTCATTGCGCCTCTTTTTTTCTTTGCGTCATGTGCTGTTTGGGGAGTATTTTTTTGAAGGGCCATCCTGCGTGACACTGCAGTGCCACTCCTAGATGGGCCAGGTGTTTGTGTCGGCCACTTGGGTTGCTTATCTTAGTCACACAGCTACCTCATTGCGCCTCTTTTTTTCTTTGCGTCATGTGCTGTTTGGGGAGTATTTTTTTGAAGGGCCATCCTGCGTGACACTGCAGTGCCACTCCTAGATGGGCCAGGTGTTTGTGTCGGCCACTTGGGTCGCTTATCTTAGTCACACAGCTACCTCATTGCGCCTCTTTTTTTCTTTGCGTCATGTGCTGTTTGGGGAGTATTTTTTTGAAGGGCCATCCTGCGTGACACTGCAGTGCCACTCCTAGATGGGCCAGGTGTTTGTGTCGGCCACTAGGGTCGCTTAGCTTAGTCATCCAGCGACCTCGGTGCAAATTTTAGGACTAAAAATAATATTGTGAGGTGTGAGGTGTTCAGAATAGACTGAAAATGAGTGTAAATTATGGTTATTGAGGTTAATAATACTATGGGATCAAAATGACCCCCAAATTCTATGATTTAAGCTGTTTTTTAGGGTTTTTTGAAAAAAACACCTGAATCCAAAACACACCCAAATCCGACAAAAAAATTTCGGTGAGGTTTTGCCAAAACGCGTTCGAACCAAAAACACGGCCGCGGAACCGAACCCAAAACCAAAACACAAAACCCGAAAAATTGCCGGTGCACATCACTAATATATATATATATATATATATATATATATATATATAGTGTTTGGATACTCTTAGTTAGTGATGAGGGGTTCGGTTCCTCGGAAACCGAACCCCCCCGAACTTCACCCATTTTACACGGGTCCGAGGCATACTCGGATTCTCCCGTATGGCTCGGTTAACCCGAGCGCGGCCGAACGTCATCATCCCGCTGTCGGATTCTCGCGAGATTCGGATTCTATATAAGCAGCCGCGCGTCGCCGCCATTTTCACTCGTGCATTGGAAATGTTAGGGAGAGGACGTGGCTGGCGTCCTCTCCGTTTATTAATCTTGAATTCTTGATGCAAAAATATTTGTGCTTATTGCTTAATTGTGGGGACTGGGGAGCAGCTGTATTATATAGGAGGAGTACAGTGCAGAGTTTTGCTGACAGTGACCACCAGTATACGTTGTCTGCCTGAAAAACACTCCATATCTGTGCTCAGTGTGCTGCATATATCTGTGCTCACACTGCTTAATTGTGGGGACTGGGGAGCAGCTGTATTATATAGGAGTACAGTGCAGAGTTTTGCTGACAGTGACCACCAGTATACGTTGTCTGCCTGAAAAACACTCCATATCTGTGCTCAGTGTGCTGCATATATCTGTGCTCACACTGCTTTATTGTGGGGACTGGGGAGCAGCTGTATTATATAGGAGGAGTACAGTGCAGAGTTTTGCTGACAGTGACCACCAGTATACGTTGTCTGCCTGAAAAATACTCCATATCTCATACCCTCCAACTGTACCTTTTTAATAGGTACAGTACCTTTTTTTCATGGTCTGTACCGATTTTTGGCTCTCCAAACTTCCATTGAAAGTATAGGAAAAGGGGCGTGCCACGCCCCCCTTCACCCGCGGCCACGCCCCTTTTTTGGATTTGTACCGATTTTTCTGTGTAAAATGTTGGAGGGTATGATATCTGTGCTCAGTGTGCTGCATATATCTGTGCTCACACTGCTTAATTGTGGGGACTGGGGAGCAGCTGTATTATACAGGAGGAGTACAGTGCAGAGTTTTGCTGACAGTGACCACCAGTATACGTTGTCTGCCTGTAAAACACTCCATATCTGTGCTCAGTGTGCTGCATATATCTGTGCTCACACTGCTTTATTGTGGGGACTGGGGACCACCAGTATATTATATAGGAGGAGTACAGTGCAGAGTTTTACTGACCAGTGACCACCAGTATACGTTGTCTGCCTGAAAAACACTCCATATCTGTGCTCAGTGTGCTGCATATATCTGTGCTCACACTGCTTTATTGTGGGGACTGGGGACCAGCAGTATTATATAGGAGGAGTACAGTGCAGAGTTTTGCTGACAGTGACCACCAGTATACGTTGTCTGCCTGAAAAACACTCCATATCTGTGCTCAGTGTGCTGCATATATCTGTGCTCACACTGCTTTATTGTGGGGACTGGGGACCAGCAGTATTATATAGGAGGAGTACAGTGCAGAGTTTTGCTGACAGTGACCACCAGTATATATAGCAGTACGGTGCGGAAGGCCACTGCTCTACCTACCTCTGTGTCGTCAAGTATACTATCCATCTAGATTCTATACCTGTGGTGCATTTTAGTTTTGCAGTTTGCTGACAGTGACCACCAGTATAAATAGCAGTACGGTACGGAAGGCCACTGCTCTACCTACCTCTGTGTCGTCAAGTATACTATCCATCTAGATTCTATGCCTGTGGTGCATTTTAGTTTTGCAGTTTGCTGACAGTGACCACCAGTATATATAGCAGTACGGTACGGAAGGCCACTGCTCTACCTACCTCTGTGTCGTCAAGTATACTATCCATCTAGATTTTATACCTGTGGTGCATTTTAGTTTTGCAGTTTGCTGACAGTGACCACCAGTATATATAGCAGTACGGTACGGAAGGCCACTGCTCTACCTAGCTCTGTGTCGTCAATTATACTATCCATCCATACCTGTGGTGCATTTCAGTTGTGCGCAGTATATATAGTAGTAGGCCATTGCTATTGATACTGGCATATAATTCCACACATTAAAAAATGGAGAACAAAAATGTGGAGGTTAAAATAGGGAAAGATCAAGATCCACTTCCACCTCGTGCTGAAGCTGCTGCCACTAGTCATGGCCGAGACGATGAAATGCCATCAACGTCGTCTGCCAAGGCCGATGCCCAATGTCATAGTAGAGAGCATGTAAAAACCAAAAAACAAAAGTTCAGTAAAATGACCCAAAAATCAAAATTGAAAGCGTCTGATGAGAAGCGTAAACTTGCCAATATGCCATTTACGACACGGAGTGGCAAGGAACGGCTGAGGCCCTGGCCTATGTTCATGGCTAGTGGTTCAGATTCACATGAGGATGGAAGCACTCATCCTCTCGCTAGAAAAATGAAAAGACTTAAGCTGGCAAAAGCACAGCAAAGAACTGTGCGTTCTTCGAAATCACAAATCCCCAAGGAGAGTCCAATTGTGTCGGTTGCGATGCCTGACCTTCCCAACACTGGACGGGAAGAGCTTGCGCCTTCCACCATTTGCACGCCCCCTGCAAGTGCTGGAAGGAGCACCCGCAGTCCAGTTCCTGATAGTCAAATTGAAGATGTCACTGTTGAAGTACACCAGGATGAGGATATGGGTGTTGCTGGCGCTGGGGAGGAAATTGACAAGGAGGATTCTGATGGTGAGGTGGTTTGTTTAAGTCAGGCACCCGGGGAGACACCTGTTGTCCGTGGGACGAATATGGCCATTGACATGCCTGGTCAAAATACAAAAAAAATCAGCTCTTCGGTGTGGAATTATTTCAACACAAATGCGGACAACAGGTGTCAAGCTGTGTGTTGCCTTTGTCAAGCTGTAATAAGTAGGGGTAAGGACGTTAACCTCCTAGGAACATCCTCCCTTATACGTCACCTGGTCCGCATTCATCAGGTCAGTGACAAGTTCAAAAACTTTGGATGACAGCGGAAGCAGTCCACTGACCACTAAATCCCTTCCTCTTGTAACCAAGCTCCTGCAAACCACACCACCAACTCCCTCAGTGTCAATTTCCACCTTACACAGGAAAGCCAATAGTCCTGCAGGCCATGTCACTGGCAAGTCTGACGAGTCCTCTCCTGCCTGGGATTCCTCCGATGCATCCTTGAGTGTAACGCCTACTGCTGCTGGCGCTGCTGCTGTTGCTGCTGGGAGTCGATCAGCATCCCAGAGGGGAAGTCGGAAGACCACTTGTACTACTTCCAGTAAGCAATTGACTGTCCAACAGTCCTTTGCGAGGAAGATGAAATATCACAGCAGTCATCCTGCTGCAAAGCTGATAACTGAGGCCTTGGCAGCCTGGGCGGTGAGAAACGTGGTTCCGGTATCCATCGTTACTTCAGAGCCAACTACAGACTTGATTGAGGTACTGTGTCCCCGGTACCAAATACCATCTAGGTTCCATTTCTCTAGGCAGGCGATACCGAGAATGTACACAGATGTCAGAAAAAGAGTCACCAGTGTCCTAAAAAATGCAGTTGTACCCAATGTCCACTTAACCACGGACATGTGGACAAGTGGAGCAGGGCAGACTTAGGACTAAATGACTGTGACAGCCCACTGGGTAGATGTATTGCCTCCCGCAGCAAGAACAGCAGCGGCGGCACCAGTAGCAGCATCTCGCAAACGCCAACTCGTTCCTAGGCAGGCTACGCTTTGTATCACCGCTTTCCATAAGAGGCACACAGCTGACAACCTCTTACGGAAACTGAGGAACATCATCGCAGAATGGCTTACCCCAATTGGACTCTCCTGGGGATTTGTGACATCGGACAACACCACAAATATTGTGCGTGCATTACATCTGGGCAAATTCCAGCACGTCCCATGTTTTGCACATACATTGAATTTGGTGGTGCAGAATTATTTAAAAAACGACAGGGGCGTGCAAGAGATGCTGTCGGTGGCCCGAAGAATTGCGGGCCACTTTTGGAATTCAGCCACCGCGTGCCGAAGACTGGAGCACCAGCAAACAGTCCTGAACCTGCCCTGCCATCATCTGAAGCAAGAGGTGGTAACGAGGTGGAATTCAACCCTCTATATGCTTCAGAGGATGGAGGAGCAGCAAAAGGCCATTCAAGCCTATACATCTGCCCACGATATAGGCAAAGGAGGGGGAATGCACCTGACTCAAGCGCAGTGGAGAATGATTTCAACGTTGTGCAAGGTTCTGCAACCCTTTGAACTTGCCACACGTGAAGTCAGTTCAGACACTGCCAGCCTGAGTCAGGTCATTCCCCTCATCAGGCTTTTGCAGAAGAAGCTGGAGACATTGAAGGAGGAGCTAAAACAGAGCGATTCCGCTAGGCATGTGGGACTTGTGGATGGAGCCCTTAATTCGCTTAACCAGGATTCACGGGTGGTCAATCTGTTAAAATCAGAGCACTACATTTTGGCCACCGTGCTCGATCCTAGATTTAAAACCTACGTTGTATCTCTCTTTCCGGCAGACACAAGTCTGCAGAGGTTCAAAGACCTGCTGGTGAGAAAATTGTCAAGTCAAGCGGAACGTGACCCGTCAACAGCTCCTCCTTCACATTCTCCCGCAACTGGGGGTGCGAGGAAAAGGCTAAGAATTCCGAGCCCACCCGCTGGCGGTGATGCAGGGCAGTCTGGAGCGAGTGCTGACATCTGGTCCGGACTGAAGGACCTGCCATTGATTACTGACATGTCGTCTACTGTCACTGCATATGATTCTGTCACCATTGAAAGAATGGTGGAGGATTATATGAGTGACCGCATCCAAGTAGGCACGTCAGACAGTCCGTACGTATACTGGCAGGAAAAAGAGGCAATTTGGAGGCACTTGCAGAAACTGGCTTTATTCTACCTAAGTTGCCCTCCCTCCAGTGTGTACTCCGAAAGAGTGTTTAGTGCCGCCGCTCACCTTGTCAGCAATCGGCGTACGAGGTTACTTCCAGAAAATGTGGAGAAGATGATGTTCATCAAAATGAATTATAATCAATTCCTCCGTGGAGACATTCACCAGCAATTGCCTCCAGAAAGTACACAGGGACCTGAGATGGTGGATTCCAGTGGGGACGAATTAATAATCTGTGAGGAGGGGGATGTACACAGTGAAAGGGGTGAGGAATCGGAGGATGATGATGAGGTGGACATCTTGCCTCTGTAGAGCCAGTTTGTGCAAGGAGAGATTGATTGCTTCTTTTTTGGTGGGGGCCCAAACCAACCAGTCATTTCAGTCACAGTCGTGTGGCAGACCCTGTCGCTGAAATGATGGGTTCGTTAAAGTGTGCATGTCCTGTTTATACAACATAAGGGTGGATGGGAGGGCCCAAGGACAATTCCATCTTGCACCTCTTTTTTCTTTCATTTTTCTTTGCATCATGTGCTGTTTGGGGAAAAATTTTTTGAAGGGCCATCCTGCCTGACACTGCAGTGCCACTCCTAGATGGGCCAGGTGTTTGTGTCGGCCACTTGTGTCGCTTAGCTTAGTCACACAGCGACCTTGGTGCGCCTCTTTTTTTCTTTGCATCATGTGCTGTTTGGGGACTATTTTTTTGAAGTGCCATCCTGCGTGACACTGCAGTGCCACTCCTAGATGGGCCAGGTGTTTGTGTCGGCCACTTGTGTTGCTTAGCTTAGTCACACAGCGACCTTGGTGCGCCTCTTTTTTTCTTTGCATCATGTGCTGTTTGGGGACAATTTTTTTGAAGTGCCATCCTGTCTGACACTGCAGTGCCACTCCTAGATGGGCCAGGTGTTTGTGTCGGCCACTTGTGTCGCTTAGCTTAGCCATCCAGCGACCTCGGTGCAAATTTTAGGACTAAAAATAATATTGTGAGGTGTGAGGTGTTCAGAATAGACTGAAAATGAGTGTAAATTATGGTTATTGAGGTTAATAATACTATGGGATCAAAATGACCCCCAAATTCTATGATTTAAGCTGTTTTTGAGGGTTTTTTGTAAAAAAACACCCGAATCCAAAACACACCCGAATCCGACAAAAAATTTTCAGGGAGGTTTTGCCAAAACGCGTCCGAATCCAAAACACGGCCGCCGAACCGAATCCAAAACACAAAACCCGAAAAATGTCCGGTGCACATCACTACTCTTAGTATAGTGTGTTTATTGCTGTGACAAGACTTGTGAGTGCCACCAGTGTGGATGTATATTATACTTTTCTATAAGTGCACAGGGCACCTGGAGGCTGTTCATTGTGATCGGAGACATCTCCTATATAATAGCCCAGATCTGTGACTTTGTGCCTCATTTGCTAATGCTGGGCGGAGTCACAACACTGGGCGGAGTTAGTCAAATGAGTCACAGATCTGGGCAAATCTATAGGAGAGACTAGGAGCAGAAGCAGATGGTATGGGCATGGCACAGGCAGGGGTGCATACCTCCCAGCTTCCTTCAGGCAGAAGGAGGGACACACGTGAGGCGTAAAGGGGTTGTGGCCAACGAAAGGAGGCGTGGTTACACGGGAGGACCCGCGATCGCGAGCCATGCCCCGTTTTCGTCAGTGAGGGGGCATGCCCAGCGCTCTGTGAGCTGCTGGCATGCCCCCAGGGGTGGATTATGAGTCCAGGGGGGCCCAGGGCACTTGAGACAGGGGTCCCTATCTCATTGCTGTGCCTGCTGTGGGTCTGGGGGCGTGGCCTAATCGCGGGTTGCCTGGCCACGCCCCCATATGCAAATTCCGGGAATTGTTTTTTTTTTTTATGGGATTTTGGCCCCTCAGCTAGGGGTAAATCCAGAGGGGGTGGTCGCTACCCCCTACACACCCGCACAGGTGTAAGGATGTGCCCTGTGGGCACATCCATGTGGCTGTCCCTAGCTGGGGGCAGCGCTGGGGCAGCTTGTCTGTCCCCAGCGCGGAGTGTGCGGCGGCGGGTGCCTGGTGCAGGGATCGGATGTTTCCCTGCACCAGGCTGTCGGCGGCGGAGAGCAGCGCGGCGGCGCTTTAAACTTGGCGCCGCTGGGGCCGCCAATGAGAAGCGCCGCCCGCGGCTTTTTGAATCCGGCGCCGTCCGTGGCTCAATCACGGCTCACGGGGCGCCGGCCAATCAGGAACAGGCGCGGCGAGCCAATCGGCGCTCGCCGCGTCATAGGCCCCGCCCCCGGCGTCTGACGTCAGACGCCGGGCGGGAGCCTGAAGGAGAGGCCGCGCCGAAGAGCGGCAGAAGACACGTGCGGGAGCAGCGGAAGAGGTCGTCGGCGCGCCGGAGCGCAGAAGAACATCCGGCGCAGAGGAGAAGACGACGGCCGTGGAAAGAAGAGCTCCGGTGGCCGCTGAAGAGGCCGGAAGTCGTCGGGCTCCGGGAAGATGTCCAGCGGCGGCTGGACGCGGCGAGGAGACGGCGGCGCCGCTGGCCAGGACGGGCCAGCGGCAGAAGAGTTCCTCCAGGTCGAGAAGCGCTGCAGTGGTGGGAAGCAATTGAGCTGTGCAGTTCCCCACTGCAGCCTTCTCCACCGCAGGTAGGCCCTTCTAAGGTGCCCCCCCCCCTCTCCTCCGCTAGACCACCGGGTGTTCGGGCAATAGGCCCGTGGGCACAGTCAGGCCCTCCCGGCCTGTGGGCATTGAGTCGGGCCCTCCCGGCCCGTGGGCATTGAGTCGGGCCTCCTGGCCCGTGGGGCATGTAGTCGGGCCCTCCAGGCCCGTGTCCCAGATAGGCAGGCACTAGGCCTGGGGGCACAGGTTGGGCACTAGGCCCATAAGGATAGTCAGGCCACAGGCCTGTGGGCAGTTAGACGGGCACTAGGCCCGGGGCACATATCAGGCACTAGGCCTGTGGGACGATAGAGGGCATTAGGCCCTAGCGTATTTTGGCCAGTAGGTACAGATAAGGTGACCCTGGGCACAAGGCCCAGGTCACCCAACGGGCAGCAAGTTAGGCGGGCGCTAGGCCCGTGGGCGAAGTCAGGCCTCCGGCCTGTGCGCAGTTAGGGGGCGCTAGGCACAGCGAAGCAGTGTTTTCCCCGAGGTGAGTACAGGTGGCGCTAGGCCCAGGCCACCCTGAGAGTACGGTAGGTGGGTGAGCTGCGCGGTCCCCACTACTGGGTGTTCTGAGCCGGGTAGAAAAGGGACAACACCGTGTGATATTGCATTCCGATATTGTGATGTATGTTGTTACCGTGCAGGGCAAAGTGTCTGTGTTTGTATAGTTTTGTTGCACCACACCCACAGAGCTAGTTTGAGGGCTCTGCCGTTGTATTTAGTATAGGGTGTGACACTAGGGTAGAGTTAGGCCCTGCACGGCTGTTTCTCTTTGCCTCCTTACAGGGACCTGTAAGTAGAGAAGATCGGAGTGCAAGACTTGTGACGGTGAGTAGCATTCGTGTGCGTTTGTCCCTTGTTTGTCCCCGAGCGCCGGAGTCGGGATTGCTCACGGACGTGAGAATCCCTTTTCATCACACTACGTGCGAAAGCGCGAGTGTGTGAAATCTGGGTAGCTGAGGCTTTGTGCCGGTGATGACCATTCACCCAGCCGGTGAAGGTCGCGGCCACCCCTGGGGTATCCCCTGTTCCAGCGGAAGAAGGGTCGATACCCCCTTTAATGTAGACCATTCTCTCCTCAGCTCGGTCGTCGGTCAGCTCCGAGAGGGAATCGCCGTGTCCGGATCCGAGTGAAGATTTCCAGGTCCGTTGAGGATTCCGGTACCTGAAGGTGAGAGCGAGCGGCGCCTGGTGAGTACCGAGTCTACACCTGCACGGCAGCAGGCACCACCACACGCACTCGCAGGCCATCACCACCCTCTCACACTTGGCGTAGTCGGCAGGATCAAAGAGACCGGATCACGGACACGATGTGGAACGCCACCAAGAAGACCTCCCTGCGGACGGCTCCGGAGAAGACTCACCCCCGGACGTGTGCGGACCAGAGCGACTGGGTGACGGTGTCTGGGGCAGACATCCTGAAGATGGTGCAGCGGTCGGTCCAGCGTGAAAAAGAAGAGCGCCGGGAGAAGGGGCGCAAGAAGGCCGCTGTGACGCCCTGCAAGAAATGTCGGCAAACAGGTCACTTTGCCGACGAGTGTACTTGGCGAGAGACGTCCCCAAAGAAGGTGGTCCAGGAAGCGGACCGAAGACGTCAGAAGGGCCAAGCGAAGGAGTCCTGGTGTTTGCTCTGCGGAAACTACGGGCATGAGCACAACAGTTGTCCCTGGGACGAAGAGTTGAGCCAAGACGAGGTTGATTCCTGGTGTGAAAACTGTGGAGATCCCCGACATCGGCTCCTGGAATGTCCATGGACTGAAGACAGGACGGACTACGAGGCCACGGTGAAGCAGATGACGGAGTCTCGTCAGCAGCTTTGGGACCGGGTGGCTGCAGAGCCTGTGTGTGCGCTCTGCGAGGCGAGAGGGCATGCGCTTCCCGATTGTCCGTGGAATGAAGACCGGATGATTGCGGATGGTCGCGCCCAGAGATGGGAGGAGGAAACCAGGGAAATGGAGCGGAAGGCCTTGCTTGAAGTTAATTCGCAGGTGCCCATTTCCTCGGAGCCGGAACCAACGGGTGAAGATTCCCCAGTGAAGGAGGTGGACCAGGAACCCGTCTTGGAGAAGGTGGCAGTGGCCCTCCCTTGTTGGAAGTGTCGGCGACCAGGACATGCGGCCAGTGAGTGCCCCTGGGAAGATGCCACGGACCTACTCTGTCCCAGGAAAGTGACTCCAGTAAGGCAGAATCCTTTCCCGCATGAGGCGGAGGTGGACGAATGGGAGGTGAAGAGACCACGCTGCGAAGAAAAGCGTGAAGACCCAGTGACGGAGACGTCCGGAATCTCCCCGCGATGGAACCGTCCGCGACCAGGACGTGCGGAACAGGAGTGTCCTGGGTACCAAGAGATGCCAGCGGAAGCAAAGGAGTACGCTGAGGAAGTAACGATGCCAGCGGAAGCGAAGGAGTACGCTGAGGAAGTAACGATGCCAGCGGAAGCGCAAGAGTACGCTGAGGAAGCAGAGGTGCCAGCGGAAGCGAAGAAGTACGCTGAGGAGGAAAGTAATACCCCAGTCCAGATATCGGAGGAGGACTCGGACTACGGTGAGCTGTCCGCCGACGAATCCCTCCCAGAACAGATGGAGGACGACTCTGGCATCGGAAGCGCCGACGAGAGTGACTGGCAGGATCGGGTGGAGTCATGCTTCCAGTTGAATGCCCTCCGTGAAGAGGAGGAGATAGTCCTGGAGCAAGAATACCTGCCAGGAGTGCCGAAATGGACCGACGTACGGGGACAGGACTGTGATGCCGTGGGAGGACCCGTTCCAGAGGAAGACACAGGACCTTTGGAGATGCCCCACGAGGAAATTCGACATGTGGTGGCTGTTGCCCGGGAGGAAACGGATGCCCCGGAGGATTCCGCTGTTGGGTGGTGGTCGGTACCACGCCCTGAAGACAGGGACGATGTCCCAGACGATCTGGAAGGCCAAGAGTGGGGGACTGCTGTCCCCGTGGAGGAAGATTCCCCTTGGTGGCCCACGTTGAGCAACCGTGGGGAGATGCCACTTCCCCAGAGGATCCACCGATGGAGGTCAGGAGGAACGAAGAAGAGGAACCCGGAGCTGGAGGTGGAAGGGTGTGGGGTCACAGCCTGTCCGGGCTGGACCCTTGAACACAACCTCGCCGGAAGGACCTCGGAATTCCCTGACCCGCGGACAATGGAAGTCGTGAGGAACTTTGTAGGGACTACAAAGGAAAAAGGGGGGGGAAATGTAAGGATGTGCCCTGTGGGCACATCCATGTGGCTGTCCCTAGCTGGGGGCAGCGCTGGGGCAGCTTGTCTGTCCCCAGCGCGGAGTGTGCGGCGGCGGGTGCCTGGTGCAGGGATCGGATGTTTCCCTGCACCAGGCTGTCGGCGGCGGAGAGCAGCGCGGCGGCGCTTTAAACTTGGCGCCGCTGGGGCCGCCAATGAGAAGCGCCGCCCGCGGCTTTTTGAATCCGGCGCCGTCCGTGGCTCAATCACGGCTCACGGGGCGCCGGCCAATCAGGAACAGGCGCGGCGAGCCAAACGGCGCTCGCCGCGTCATAGGCCCCGCCCCCGGCGTCTGACGTCAGACGCCGGGCGGGAGCCTGAAGGAGAGGCCGCGCCGAAGAGCGGCAGAAGACACGTGCGGGAGCAGCGGAAGAGGTCGTCGGCGCGCCGGAGCGCAGAAGAACATCCGGCGCAGAGGAGAAGACGACGGCCGTGGAAAGAAGAGCTCCGGTGGCCGCTGAAGAGGCCGGAAGTCGTCGGGCTCCGGGAAGATGTCCAGCGGCGGCTGGACGCGGCGAGGAGACGGCGGCGCCGCTGGCCAGGACGGGCCAGCGGCAGAAGAGTTCCTCCAGGTCGAGAAGCGCTGCAGTGGTGGGAAGCAATTGAGCTGTGCAGTTCCCCACTGCAGCCTTCTCCACCGCAGGTAGGCCCTTCTAAGGTGCCCCCCCCCCCTCTCCTCCGCTAGACCACCGGGTGTTCGGGCAATAGGCCCGTGGGCACAGTCAGGCCCTCCCGGCCTGTGGGCATTGAGTCGGGCCCTCCCGGCCCGTGGGCATTGAGTCGGGCCTCCTGGCCCGTGGGGCATGTAGTCGGGCCCTCCAGGCCCGTGTCCCAGATAGGCAGGCACTAGGCCTGGGGGCACAGGTTGGGCACTAGGCCCATAAGGATAGTCAGGCCACAGGCCTGTGGGCAGTTAGACGGGCACTAGGCCCGGGGCACATATCAGGCACTAGGCCTGTGGGACGATAGAGGGCATTAGGCCCTAGCGTATTTTGGCCAGTAGGTACAGATAAGGTGACCCTGGGCACAAGGCCCAGGTCACCCAACGGGCAGCAAGTTAGGCGGGCGCTAGGCCCGTGGGCGAAGTCAGGCCTCCGGCCTGTGCGCAGTTAGGGGGCGCTAGGCCCAGCGAAGCAGTGTTTTCCCCGAGGTGAGTACAGGTGGCGCTAGGCCCAGGCCACCCTGAGAGTACGGTAGGTGGGTGAGCTGTGCGGTCCCCACTACTGGGTGTTCTGAGCCGGGTAGAAAAGGGACAACACCGTGTGATATTGCATTCCGATATTGTGATGTATGTTGTTACCGTGCAGGGCAAAGTGTCTGTGTTTGTATAGTTTTGTTGCACCACACCCACAGAGCTAGTTTGAGGGCTCTGCCGTTGTATTTAGTATAGGGTGTGACACTAGGGTAGAGTTAGGCCCTGCACGGCTGTTTCTCTTTGCCTCCTTACAGGGACCTGTAAGTGGAGAAGATCGGAGTGCAAGACTTGTGACGGTGAGTAGCATTCGTGTGCGTTTGTCCCTTGTTTGTCCCCGAGCGCCGGAGTCGGGATTGCTCACGGACGTGAGAATCCCTTTTCATCACACTACGTGCGAAAGCGCGAGTGTGTGAAATCTGGGTAGCTGAGGCTTTGTGCCGGTGATGACCATTCACCCAGCCGGTGAAGGTCGCGGCCACCCCTGGGGTATCCCCTGTTCCAGCGGAAGAAGGGTCGATACCCCCTTTAATGTAGACCATTCTCTCCTCAGCTCGGTCGTCGGTCAGCTCCGAGAGGGAATCGCCGTGTCCGGATCCGAGTGAAGATTTCCAGGTCCGTTGAGGATTCCGGTACCTGAAGGTGAGAGCGAGCGGCGCCTGGTGAGTACCGAGTCTACACCTGCACGGCAGCAGGCACCACCACACGCACTCGCAGGCCATCACCACCCTCTCACACAGGCAGAAGAAAGCCTCCCTGCAACACCACAGACCTGCCAACACGCAGCAGCGTGTGCTGACTGTAGCACAATGCTGCCGCTGTTGCTGGCAGGACGGGGGAGCTTCAGAGCTGGGACAGAGCTACTCCAGCCTCGGGCCCCCTTAAACGGTTGGGCCCGGGGTACGTACCCCCTGAGCCCCCCCTAATCCTGCTCTGCTGCCGCACATCCCCCCCAATCCGTACCCCCTGATGCCCTCTCTCCCTCTGTCTCCACGATGCGCACAGCGTCTATTCACCGCTGCTCTGCTAAGCAGAACAGCGAGTACAGGAGCTTCCCAACTGCCCCACCGCGGGACTCTGCGGCCCGCGGGTGGGACAGCGGGACAGACCCCCCAAAAATGGGACTGTCCCGTGAAAATCGGGACAGTTGGGAGGTGTGTGATGGGGTATGCCGTACAGACAGATGAGCACCGGCTCACTGTGTGCTTGACCCCCCACATCGGCAAACTCAGCAGGGTCTCTGGCGCAGAGGAGCGTCACTTTCTGGCACACTCCACGCTTTTTAGCTGCAGTTTTGTGGATCACCAGCCACTGTGCACTTTCCGTACTGCCTCTGTTATCTCCAGCCCCGGCAATCCCATCGCTAGCTGCAGCGTTGCCGCCCGCAGTGAGGTGCGCCCATTTCCTTCACACACTTTAGCCGGCGGGCAGCGCTGCAGAAGTCCACGCTGCTTGCAGGCTCCGACCCCCTCCTCCCTCCAGCCGCAGTGTCTCTTGGGGGCTAACCAGTCACTCCCAGTCTCCCCTTACCACAGTGCCCGGCAGCCGCGAGGTCTGCGCCGCGTGCATGCTATGACCCCCTCCTCCCTCCAGCTGCATCGACTCCTGGGGGCTAACCAGTCACTACCAGTCTCCCCTTACCACGGTGCCCGGCAGCCGCACGAGGTCCGCGGTGTGTGACTGAGGAGTGGGGGGAAGGATGCGGGTGGGCAGAGGAAGCAGGACTCCAGCCTGAGAGAGTCAGCCATGCCAAGTCTCCATCAGCAGCAGATCCCAACAGGTTGGAGTGGAACAGCAGCAGCCAGCAGCAGTGACTCCGGTAAGACATCTGTCTGACACCACTGTTTTGTCCCTAATAGCAATCTCTCCCATGCCCCTGTCCTGGCCCCGTCGCCCCTGTCCTGGCCCCGTCGCCCCTGTCCTGGCCCCGTTACTGCATACCCTCCAACTACCTTTTTGGCAGGTACAGTACCCGCAGCGCCTCCAGACCCCTCTCCAATGCACCACACCTCCGCATCTTCCCCTCCACCACATGCGGCACTCCACCCCTCCCCCACACGCTGTGCCTCCAGACCCTCTAACCACCCACGGCTCCCACCCCCCCACCACCCACAGCACCTACAGACCCCCTCCACCATCCCCCCCCCATTTATGTCTCCCCCCACTCCAACCGCAGCATCTGCAGACACCCTCCTCCATCCGTGCCCCCCCCCCCCCCCCCCCCCCACCCACGGCACACCAGCACCTGCCCCTCCACCACCTGCAGCGCCTCGGTACCTCCTTCCCCATCCGCTGCACCACCCGCACATGCCCCTCCCCCACCCGCGGCGCTTCCGGACCCCCTACCCCACCCCTTCCCATCCCACAGCACCTTCGTAACCCTTCACCCATCCGCAATATCCCCGCACCTGCCCCTCCCCCACCCGTGGCACCCCTGCCCCTCCCCCACCTGCAGTGCCTCCGGACCCCTCCCCCATTTGCAGCCCCCACTCCTCTGCCCCTCCCCCACCCGCAGCACCTCCCGACCCTACCCCATCCGGGCCCCCCCCCGCATCCGCCCTCCCCTCCACCCGCAGCATCTACAGACACCCTCCCCCATCCGCAGTCCCCCCCGCACCCGCTACATTCTGTACATCGTGCCCTGCAGGTGCTGTTCACGCTTTCGCGAGGGTCTGCGCCTCCTTCACCATCGCACGCCCTTTCATTGCGCAATATTTAACCACTAACAAAGGAATGAAGGTAATACTCCATATAATACAAATATTGAACCCCAGATAGGCATGCAAGGGTTAAGGGGGCGTAGCCCCTTGCGATGGTGTGATGAGCGCCCGTAGGGCGTGATGAAGCACCTAGTACATACATAGGGGTATATTTACTAAGCTCCCGATTTTGACCGAGATGCCGTTTTTTCTTCAAAGTGTCATCTCGGTTAATCTCGGTCATTTACTAAACACTAATCACGGCAGTGATGAGGGCATTCGTAATTTTTTGCTAGTTCAGGTAAAAAATTACGAATGAATACACCATCGGTCAAATTACGCCTGTTTAGATATGAAAAACACAAAACACTGCCGTGAAAAATTACAACTCGTAAAAAAGTCCTAAAAAAAAAACAGACCTGCTTTTTTTTTCCGTGATTTGAGATGCATGCAGGGATCCATGAGATCCGTGCATGTATATCAGTGGGAAGGGGTGGGAAAGTGCTTATTTTTGCCAAAAAAATTGCGTGGGGTCCCCCCTCCTAAGCATAACCAGCCTCGGGCTCTTTGAGCCGATCCTGGTTGCAGAAATATGGGGGGAAAAATGACAGGGGTTCCCCCATATTTAAGCAACCAGCATCGGGCTCTGCGCCTGGTCCTGGTCCCAAAAATACGGGGGACAAAAAGAGTAGGGGTCCCCCGTATTTTTAAAACCAGCACCGGGCTCCACTAGCTGGACAGATAATGCCACAGCCGGGGGTCACTTTTATACAGCGCCCTGCGGCCGTGGCATCAAAAATCCAACTAGTCACCCCTGGCCGGGGTACCCTGGGGGAGTGGGAACCCCTTCAATCAAGGGGTCCCCCCCCCCAGCCACCCAAGGGCCAGGGTGAAGCCCGAGGCTGTCCCCCCCCATCCAATGGGCTGCGGATGGGGAGGCTGATAGCCATTTGTGATAATGAAAAGATATTGTTTTTAGTAGCAGTACTACAAGTCCCAGCAAGCCTCCCCCGCATGCTGGTACTTGGAGAACCACAAGTACCAGCATGCGGCGGAAAAACGGGCCCGCTGGTACCTGTAGTACTACCACTAAAAAAATACCCAAAAAAACACAAGACACACACACCGTGAAAGTATAATTTTATTACATACATACACACATACATACATACTTACCTTATGTTCTCACGCAGGTCGGTCCTCTTCTCCAGTAGAATCCAAGGGCTACCTGTTGAAGAAATTCTACTCACCAGATCGATGGGTCCAGGCTCCTCGGCAAATCCAGGGTTAATCCACGTACTTGAATAAAAAAAAAAAACGGTGTCCCGACCACGAACTGAAAGGGGACCCATGTTTGCACATGGGTCACCTTCCCACGAATGCCAGAAACCCACTTTGACTTCTGTCTAAGTGGGTTTCTTCAGCCAATCAGGGAGTGCCACGTTGTAGCACTCTCCTGATCAGCTGTGTGCTGCTGTCCTCACTGACAGGCGGCACACGGCAGTGTTACAATGTAGCGCCTATGCGCTCCATTGTAACCAATGCTGGAAACTTTCTGCTCAGCGGTGACGTCACTTTAGGTCAACCGCAGGGCAGAAAGTTCCCATCATTGGTTACAATGTAGCGCATAGGCGCTACATTGTAACACTGCCGCGTGCTGCCTGTCAGTGAGGACAGCAGCACACAGCTGATCAGGAGAGTGCTACAACGTGGCACTCCCTGATTGGCTGAAGAAACCCACTTAGACAGAAGTCAAAGTGGGTTTCTGGCATTCGTGGGAAGGTGACCCATGTGCAAACATGGGTCCCCTTTCAGTTCGTGGTCGGGACACCGTTTTTTTTTATTTATTCAAGTACGTGGATTAACCCTGGATTTGCCGAGGAGCCTGGACCCATGGATCAGGTGAGTAGAATTTCTTCAACAGGTAGCCCTTGGATTCTACTGGAGAAGAGGACCGACCTGCGTGAGAACATAAGGTAAGTATGTATGTATGTGTGTATGTATGTAATAAAATTATACTTTCACGGTGTGTGTGTCTTGTGTTTTTTAGGGTATTTTTTTAGTGGTAGTACTACAGGTACCAGCGGGCCCGTTTTTCCGCCGCATGCTGGTACTTGTGGTTCTCCAAGTACCAGCATGCGGGGGAGGCTTGCTGGGACTTGTAGTACTGCTACTAAAAACAATATCTTTTCATTATCACAAATGGCTATCAGCCTCCCCATCCGCAGCCCATTGGATGGGGGGGGGGACAGCCTCGGGCTTCACCCCTGGCCCTTGGGTGGCTGGGGGGGGGGGACCCCTTGATTGAAGGGGTCCCCACTCCCCCAGGGTACCCCGGCCAGGGGTGACTAGTTGGATTTTTGATGCCACGGCCGCAGGGCACTGTATAAAAGTGACCCCCGGCTGTGGCATTATCTGTCCAGCTAGTGGAGCCCGGTGCTGGTTTTAAAAATACGGGGGACCCCTACTCTTTTTGTCCACCGTATTTTTGGAACCAGGACCAGGCGCAGAGCCCGATGCTGGTTGCTTAAATATGGGGGAACCCCTGTCAATTTTTTCCCCATATTTCTGCAACCAGGATCGGCTCAAAGAGCCCGAGGCTGGTTATGCTTAGGAGGGGGGACCCCACGCATTTTTTTTTGTGATTTTACATTGTTTAATTAAAAAAAAAAAAAATAAGAACCCCAGCACGGATCACACAGATCCGGCCGAGATTGATTGTAAAAAAAAAACGGCAGTGTTTTGCTAATCACTGCCGTAAAAATAGGTAAAAAAAAACGAATGACATCGACATCGGAAGCAAAGAAAAATACGAATACGACAGCTTAGTAAATCCATCGTAATCAATTCAAAAAGTTGCAGTTTTACACTGTCGATGTCATTCGTGATTGAACTTTGACCTATTTTCGGAAATTACGAATCTTAGTAAATTTACCCCATAGTGTTCTCCCCACGCTTTATTTCTTGGCCAGTCTGCCTGGCAAAATATGGGGGGTGCCAGTTCCCTACTTTTCCTGGGGCACTTGGACCCCTAAATACACCCTTGACTCTGCTGCCGTAATGTGTAAAACTGAGCTCTGCCTGCCGTAATGTGTAAAAGGGAGCTCTACCTGCCTAATGTGTAAAGGGGGACTCTGCCTGCCGTACTGTGTAAAAGGGGACTCTACCTGCCATACTGTGTAAAAGGGGACTCTGACTGCAGTAATGTGTAAAAGTGAGCTCTGGCTGCCGTACTGTGTAAAAGGGGACTCTACCTGCCGTACTGTGTAAAAGGGGAACCCTGCCTGCCGTACTGTGTAAAAGGGGACTCTGACTGCAGCACTGTGTAAATGTGAGCTCTGCCTGCCGTACTATATAAAAGGGGACTCTGACTGCAGTAATGTGTAACAGAGAGCTCTGCCTGCCATACTGTGTAAAAGGGGGTTCTGCCTGCTATAATGTATAAAAGGGAGCTATGCCTGCCGTAATGTGTAAAAGAGAGCTCTGTGGCCATGCCCCTTCCCCATGAAACCACGCCCCTGTATTTTTGCCGTGCGCCTACGGCGCGCACTGTCGCTTGTTTGTATATGGGGGTGCCGATGCTGTTTCTTGCACACAGCGCTAAAATGTCTAGTTACGGCACTAGTTAGACTGCGTCCTGGGGGGTTAGTGTGCGGGGAGGGGGGGGGGGGGGGGTTAGGGTTAGGCACTACCCTCGGAGGGTTAGGAATAGGCTGCGGGGGGGGGGGGGTGTGGAGGGTTAGGTTTAGGCATCGGGGATGGGGGTTTAGGTTTAGGCACCTACGGGGGGCGTTAGGGTTAGGCACAAGGGGAAGGTTAGGGTTAGGCTGCGGGGAGGGAGGGTTAGGGGGTTGGGGAGAGAGGAGAGGGGGGAACACCCCTTACTCACCCCTGTCAGCTTACTAACAATCGGGATCCCAAGCGCCGGCTTATCATACTGATCCCTGGGGAGCGTTAGCTATATCTAGTTGAAAAGGTTATTGGGTAGACACAGTCACGTGCTTAATATCTTAGACTCGTGCACCACAACTGCATTGTTAGTGTAACTGGATTGAATGTTGTGTGCTTATATATATATATATATCACTGTACTAGGCGATTCATCGCGCCCTACTGGCGCTCTTCACACCGTCGTTTGTGGCTACGCCCCGTTAACCCCTGCACTCCTTTGAACATACGCAGGCCGGTAGAGAACAGATGCAGAAATGCAGGGCAATATAGAGTGCACACAGAAAAGAGAGGGGGGAAGGGGGGGGAGGGAATGTACAGAAACGCTGTGCGATGGGTAAAGGATAGGGAGAGGCAAGGTGTTACAAAACAAAATACCGGTGGGTGCTGTGGGTGCCACGGGTGGGGAAGGGGTGTTGCGGTTGGGGGAGGGAGTGCTGCGGGTGGTGGAGGTGAGGGTGTGGGTGCTATGGGTGGGGGAAGGGGCAGGAGTGCCGGGGGTGGGGGAGGGACGTGTGCCGCGGGAGGGGGGCGGATGTGAAGGATGCTGTGGGTGCCGTGGGTGTTTAGGTGGGGGAGGGGCGTGTGGCACGGGTGGGGGGCGTATGTGGTGGATGCCGCGGGGAGGGTGGTGGGTTGCAGGGGGGAGAGGTGGGTATGGGGGTGGGCCGGTGGCTTTTGCTGGTTGTGGGTGTTACGGGAGGCGGCGGGAGTGCCGTGGGTGGGGGAGGGATGTGTGCCGCGGGTGGGGGGCGAATGAGGTGGGTGCTGTGGGTGGGGGAGGGGTGCGGATGTGGTGGATGCTGTGGGTGGGGTGGAGGGTGCAGGGGGGGTAGGTAGAGGTAGGTGTGGGGTGGGGGAGGTGGGGGGGTGCTGCGGGTGGGGTGGAGGGTGTAGCGGGGGGAGAGGTTGGTATAGGGGTGGGGGAGGGGCATGGGGTTTTGCGGGGTGTGGGTGTTACGGGTGGGGGAGGGGGCGGAAGTGCAGCGGGTGGGGGAGGGGTGTGTGCTGCGGGTGGGGGAGGGGTGCTGCGGGTTGGGGAGGGGGGGGGAATGCCGCAGGTGGGGGAGGGAGTGCCGCGGGTGGGGGAGGGGTGTGTGCGGGGGGTGGGGGCGGGAATGGCGCGGGTGGGGGAGGGGTGCCGCGGGTGGGGGAGGGGTGCGTGATGCGGGTGGGGGAGGGGTGCGTGGCGCGGGTGGGGGAGGGGTGCGTGTTGCGGATGGGTGCGTGCCGCGGGTGGTGTGCCGCGGGTGGGGGAGGGGTGCGTGACGCGGTGGGGGAGGGGTGCGTGCTGCGGGTGGGGGAGGGGTGTGTGTCGCGGGTGGGGGAGGGGTGCGTGCCGCGGGTGGGGGAGGGGTGCCGCGGGTGGGGGAGGGGTGCGTGTCACGGGTGGGGGAGAGGTGCGTTCCGCGGGTGGGGGAGAGGTGCGTTCCGCGGGTGGGGGAGGGGTGCCGCGGGTGGGGGAGGGGTGCGTGCCGTGGGTGGGGGAGGGGTGCATGCCGCGGGTGGGGTAGGGGTGTGTGCCGCGGGTGGGGAGGGGTGCCGCGGGTGGGGGAGGGGTGCGTGTCGTGGGTGGGGGAGGGGTGCGTGCCGCGGGTGGGGGAGGGGGCGGGAGTGCCGTGGGTTGGGTGGATGCCACGGGTGGGAGGGTGTGGGATGCCGCGGGCCGTGTGCCGTGGTTGGGTGGGGTGGATTCTGTGGTTGGCGCGGGCCGTGTGCGGCGGGTGGAGGTGTTGGGTGGTGTGTGTGCCGCGGGTGCGGCTGTCAGCGTTGGTTCTCCTCCACACTGTGCATCAGGCAGCGGTGAGAGCGCCGCTTACAGTCCTCGGCTGCAGTGTCACCACCAGGTGCAGCAGGGAGTGTACGGGGAAGGGGGAGAGAGGGGAAGGGGCGGAAATGGGGAGGGGACAGGGCGGGGATGGGTGGACAGAGGGAAGGGACTGTTCCTGCCCTGCATCCAGCCGCCCAGATCTGTGCCTGTGACTCCGCCCAGCGTTTCGGGCACAGAGTCACAGACTAAGGCAAATATATAGGAGATAGTAGGTATATTAAACATCACCAATGTATGTAAATGTAACGTGTCATTTTCAGGTGATACTTGTTGGTATGTGTAACCAGATATTATATATTATATATTTATACATATTATTAATATAAAGACATTTAACAATATAGATGGCAGAAGGCTGACGTCATACTCTGAGGTTGCGGGCATTCCGTCGGTGGCGTGACCTCTAACACCCCGTCACGCTGCGCAGTGTGCACAGCCGGGGGCAGGGGGAGCCGGGTAGCGTCTGGGCTGTATGCTGAACCGGCTCAGACGCTGCCCAGCATTAAAAAAAAAAGCATTGGCCAGAACCCCGGTATTGGAAGCTCCAGTCCCTGAATTCAATCCCGACCAGTTTTAGGCCAAAATCCCGAGATCCTGCTGATCCTGATCCTGGAATTGGCCACCCTAGATGCAGACTCAGTGAGGCCATGGGTTTCTTACATGTCAAGTGCCGTTGTGCTTCATTTGCAACTTTGTACATATTGAAAACTAATTCCTCAGAAAGCTCTGTCCCTTCGAATCCACTTTCCGCAATTCTCACGGTATTTTTTGTGAGATTGTACCGTGCATGTGCCGCCCCCCCCCCCCCCCCCCCCCCAGCACCAATATATACCAGCCTGGTGATTGGTGAGTCTCTCCTCTGGTCAGCTGGTCACTGGACTCCTTCTCTGTGCCCCCGTCAGCTGTGATGTAATCCTGCATTTTATATGCTGTAAAGTGAGATGCCGGTTTACAGCACAGCTGACCGGGGTCACAGAACAGGACCCCGGCGAGCAGCTGACTGGAGGAGAGCTTACTGATCACTGGACCCTTGGGTGCAGGTAATGTTAGTATTTTTTGTTGTTACTATTTTTTTTTACAGTGATCAACTTGTGGTCTAAAAGCTGATCACAGGAGCCAGCTCCCAGGTCTACTCTGCCTGTCAGAGCAGAGCATTAGCAGGAGTTGGGGAACCGTGCGGGGTAAGGGGGAACCCTGCTTAATGCCATCTCCTGATAGCGCTGATATCGCAGGGCTCCCCTCTGCTATTTTTACACAATTACCCTTAGTAAATTCAGGCAGATTGCATTTCCCATAGCAAGAATGGAAAATGCAATCTGCTTACTTAAAATATATGAATTATACCACTTTCAGACAGAAAAGTCTGAAAGTCCCGGCACTTACCTGGCATTTCAATGCCGGGTCGTTTTGCCAGAACACCCCCTTTCACACCGACATGCAAATTACTGGATCGAGAATTTCGACCTGGCAATTTGCAGATGAACACGGGTATTTTGTCTGTGTCAAAGGTTCAACCCATGTCGAAATTCCCGTGTCTTCGACCCTGGTAGATTCCAGGGTCGAAGTCCCAGGAATTTCAACACGGGTCGACCCTTTCACACAGAAAAAGGACCTGTGTGTTTCAGGAAATTACCAGGTGGAACTGCTTCACAAGGTAACTTCCTTTTCTGTCTGAAAGCGGTAAAAGGCTTGGAGTAGTTTTACCACGAAGGCTGCTCCAAAGCCCTTTAATACATTCAGGTCATACTAAAATATTGTTTAAAAATAATTTTGATAAATATCTCCGTTAGTGCTAATTACTAATGGCCGTGTTGCTGAAGCAGTGATTGCTGCAGTCAGTCCCCTAAATAGGGAGATAATTAACCTGTGATGACAGTGAGGAGTCAGGGAACAGATACAGGTTTGTTTTGATCACATTTAATAGGTTCCTGTAAACTGGAACCAACTTTGCCAAACACATGTTTAACTAAATTGACACCCATCAAGTTATGAACACACTGACAAAGACATCAGCATCTTCTGTATATAGGAAGCTACCATATACCATCACGTCTCCTATTGCATTCTGTACATAAAAAGGGTGATCCAGTTCATTATAATACATAACCTTGACATTTATACTACAATCTATGGGCATTATTCATTTGAAACTGTGTTTTAGAACAATAGTGAAGGATACAAAAGCCTTCAGTATGTTTCAATTGTGTTTTATAACACAAACATTAGTGTATATGCTATACACAGGATAAATGTGATGCCTTGTGAATGCAGCAGCTGAAAGTGAATTTACATATATATATATATATATATAGAGAGAGAGAGAGAGAGAGAGAGAGAGAGAGAGAGAGAAGTGTTAAGAGTTTATTTTTATAAGTTAACAAAATGCAAAGTGAATGAACAGAAGAGAAATCTAAATCAAATCAATATTTGGTGTGAGCACCCTTTACCTTCAAAACAGCTTCAATTCTTCTAGGTACACTTGCACACAGTTCTTGAAGGATCTCGGCAGGGAGATTGTTCCAAACATCTTGGAGAACTAACCACAGATCTTCTGTGGATGTCGCCTTGCTCAAATCCTTCTGTCTCTTCATGTAATCCCAGACAGACTCGATGATGTTGAGATCAGGGCTCTGTGGGGCCATATCATCACTTCTTGTTCTTCTTTACGCTGAAGTTAGTTCTTAATGACATTGGCTTTATGTTTGGGGTCATTGTCCTGCTGATTTGATTTAGATTTCCCTTCTTTGCATTCAGTCTGCATTTTGTTAATTGATAAAAAATAAACTAATGTTTTTTTAAAGCATTCATACTATGAAGCATTTTTCCCACATCTGCCTTTGCACAGTTCTATCTATCTATCTATCTATCTATCTATCTATCTATCTATCTATCTATCTATCTATCTATCTATCTATCTATCTATCTATCTATCTATCTATTATGTATATATATATATATATATATATATATATATATATATATAGCTCTATTGAACAGTTTCAGCTGTGAATCCCCGGGAAGGGCACGTGGGTGACTATAATAGTTGCTGTCTTGATTACACATCCGGTAAACAAAAGACTTGTCTCTCTCCAAGACATTTCATTCCCATCTTATACAATCAGCCTGTGCCTGCTTGGGAATTCCTTTAGCGGCAAATAAATAAAACCAAATAATAATTCTGACTTGATTACATTTTCGGTAAACATTTGTGTCTTTATTAAATTAGATTGGAACGAATTTCCACCCAATCTCTAGAGCAAAAGGGAAGCTGACAATGAGCACAACACTTGGAAGTAGCCAGCGTCTGCGAGGCAGGCAGGGCAGAAAGCTGGGAGGAAGGGTCATCCTAGGGCTCGCTCTGGACACCTACCCCGTAGCATGCCTGGAAAATATCAGCCCCAATGGGATGTTTTGCCATTTTTACATATGTTCCCGCGCTTATGAACTTTATAATTGTTTTATTCAGCGGTCCGTTAAGTATAGGCGAAGCATTTCTTATAGATCACAATTCTAACTGCATCTCTGATGCTGTATATTCCTCTCTATGGTATGTATTGTATATTGGGTATATAAATAGTGTCTATGTGTACATCAATTAGCGTGAGAAAGAGGACAATTTGTTACATACTAATTGGCATGAAGTTCTAAGAAAAAAACAATGTGCCGTCTATTCAGTTTAACCATTACTGCAGGGCCGTTTCTAGCTAATTTGGCTCCCAGTGCGAGATTTCAAAATGCGCCCCCCCCCCCCCCATTCACAGGAAAAAAATGCGCCCCCCCCCCCCCCCGTAGATATAAAAAGGAAAAGTATGCGCGTGCCGAAAGCGCGCTCCCGGTGAGGGGGTGGGGGCTCGTTAAAATGGGTGTGGCTTCGTTAAAATGGGCGTGGCCTCATCTGATCTCATCATCACGGCCACCACAGGATAAAAAAAAAAAGTCCCCATTTTACACATTGCGGCAGGCACATGTCCCCATTTTACACTTTGCAGCAGGCACGTGTCCCCATTTTACACATTGCGACAGGCACGTGTCCCCATTTTACACATTGCGACAGGCACGTGTCCCCATTTTACACATTGCGACAGGCACGTGTCCCCATTTTACACTTTGCAGCAGGCACGTGTCCCCATTTTACACATTGCGACAGGCACGTGTCCCCATTTTACACATTGCGACAGGCACGTGTCCCCATTTTACACATTGCGACAGGCACGTGTCCCCATTTTACACATTGCGACAGGCACGTGTCCCCATTTTACACATTGCGGCAGGCACGTGTCCCCATTTTACACATTGCGGCAGGCACGTGTCCCCATTTTACACATTACGGCAGGCACGTGTCCCCATTTTACACATTGCGGCAGGCACGTGTCCCCATTTTACACATTGCGACAGGCACGTGTCCCCATTTTACACATTGCGACAGGCACGTGTCCCCATTTTACACATTGCGGCAGGCACGTGTCCCCATTTTACACATTGCGGCTGGCACGTGTCCCCATTTTACACATTGCGGCAGGCACGTGTCCCCATTTTACACATTGCGACAGGCACGTGTCCCCATTTTACACATTGCGACAGGCACGTGTCCCCATTTTACACATTGCGACAGGCACGTGTCCCCATTTTACACATTGCGACAGGCACGTGTCCCCATTTTACACATTGCGGCAGGCACGTGTCCCCATTTTACACATTGCGGCAGGCACGTGTCCCCATTTTACACATTACGGCAGGCACGTGTCCCCATTTTACACATTGCGGCAGGCACGTGTCCCCATTTTACACATTGCGACAGGCACGTGTCCCCATTTTACACATTGCGACAGGCACGTGTCCCCATTTTACACATTGCGGCAGGCACGTGTCCCCATTTTACACATTGCGGCTGGCACGTGTCCCCATTTTACACATTGCGGCAGGCACGTGTCCCCATTTTACACATTGCGGCAGGCACGTGTCCCCATTTTACACATTACGGCAGGCACGTGTCCCCATTTTACACATTGCGGCTGGCACGTGTCCCCATTTTACACATTGCGGCAGGCACGTGTCCCCATTTTACACATTGCGGCAGGCACGTGTCCCCATTTTACACATTGCGACAGGCACGTGTCCCCATTTTACACATTGCGACAGGCACGTGTCCCCATTTTACACATTGTGGCAGGCACGTGTCCCCATTTTACACATTGCGACAGGCACGTGTCCCCATTTTACACATTGCGGCAGGCACGTGTCCCCATTTTACACATTGCGGCAGGCACGTGTCCCCATTTTACACATTGCGGCAGGCACGTGTCCCCATTTTACACATTGCGGCAGGCACGTGTCCCCATTTTACACATTGCGACAGGCACGTGTCCCTATTTTACACATTGCGACAGGCACGTGTCCCCATTTTACACATTGCGGCAGGCACGTGTCCCCATTTTACACATTGCGACAGGCACGTGTCCCCATTTTACACATTGCGACAGGCACGTGTCCCCATTTTACACATTACGGCAGGAAAGTGTCCCCATTTTACACATTGCGACAGGCACGTGTCCCCATTTTACACATTGCGGCAGGCACGTGTCCCCATTTTACACATTACGGCAGGCACGTGCCCCCATTTTACACATTGCGGCAGGTACGTGTCCCCATTTTACACATTACGGCAGGCACGTGTCCCCAGTTTACACATTACGGCAGGCAAGAGACCCCATTTTACACATTGCGGCAGGTACATGTCCCCATTTTACACATTGCGGCAGGTACATGTCCCCATTTTACACATTGCGGCAGGTACATGTCCCCATTTTACACATTGCGGCAGGTACATGTCCCCATTTTACACATTGCGGCAGGAAAGTGTCCCCATTCTCTACATTACGGCAGGCACGTGTCAAGTGGGGGGGGGGGGGGGGAGGAAGGTAGAGAGAGGTGGGGGGGGGGAGAGATATACAACTTACATATCAAGACGATCTTCCCGCTCCTCGGGGCGGGCCGCCTATCCTTCCTCGCGCCGGCCGCCGGCGCCTCCTCTTTCCAGCTTGGCTCCCCCTCCTCTTCCCAGGTACTCCTGCTCGGGGGGCGGAGTTTCGTGGATTGACGCGGTTGCGTCATGACGTCACAACGCAACCGCGTCATTCCGCGAAACTCCGCCCCCCGAGCAGGAGTACTCGGGAAGAGGGAGGAGGGAATCAGGGACCCGTAAAGTGCAGCGGTGGGCGCCCCGTGCGGTTGCACGGCTCTCCCGCTGCAATAAACGGAACTGCATTACTGACACACATAATCCCAGCACATGTAACAATATCTGAAAATTAGTGAAATTAGTTAAAAAATAAATGTTTACATTTAATTAAAAGACAAATTGTTTTAGTTTTTTTGCAGGGATGTGGTCAGGATCCCAACAGTCAGAATACCGATAGCGGGATCCAAATGTTCAGAATCCTGATGGATTCTGCCAGTAAGTACGGGGGTTAGGCACTAGGGGAGGGTTAAGGTTAGGTTGCTGGGGAAGGTTAGGCTTAGGCTGCGGAAGGAGACATTTAGGGTTAGGCACTAGTGGGAGGTTAGGCTTAGAATGCGGAGGGGATGGTTAGGTTTAGGTCTAGGCACTAGGGGGAGGTTAGGCTTAGTTTGCAGGAGGGGACGGTAAAGCTTAGGCACTAGGGGGAGGTTAGACTTAAGCTGCGAGAAGGGACGGTAAGGGTTAGGCACTAGGTGGAGGTTAGGCTTAAAAAAGGGGGGGAGGCTGCGCTCCAAGAGGAAAGAACAATATCATTCACTAAATGTGTTAATTTTTAAACTATTGAATAAATACTAACTCGTTAAGAAACAACAATATTCTGTGCAATAATATTGTGCCATATGCATTCATAAAAAGATAGAGTTTACCCTAGATGTTAGTTCAGGACATGTGATATATCAAGTCTGTAGGATCCGTTCCAGATGTTGCCCTTAAATAATGTAAAAGTCCAGTAATGGTCCACTATGAAGAGTCTCTTTTGTATGATATTAGAGAGTCCAATAACAATTCCATATGCCGCTAGAGGATTAGATAGCGTGTCCCATAAATGATGAGTACCTCATGCAGTGCGGTGATTGGATGGTGCCTCTCTAGGACTCCTCTGGATAGCTGGAAGATGATAAGGGCTGGTTCGGATCCAAATAGAGACTGTCCTGCTCCAAAGGGTAATGCCTGACACGTTTCGCTGCATCAGCCTTGCAGCTTTTTCAAAGGTATACTGTGTTATCTGGGTTTGGGCTTTATATACCCTAGACAAGATGGTGGCTTAATTGGCACCTGGCTGCACATTTCTTGTTTATCACACACATATCTCTTTCTAATAATTAAAACTATTAAAATATATATAGGAGACAGACCTACTTATACATGGAAACTATTGGTAATATCAAGTTTTTGTTTCAGATCCTGATAGATAATTTTTATTTATTAATTTATTAATATGAGGCGCTCCTTCCACACAACGAGCTGTGACGACGTGGTTACTTGGGGGGACACGTCACTTCCGGTTCACGTTGCTATGACAACGGTCCGGGAGTGACCGTTAGGTCCATGTGCAGTGTCACAATGGGAGGGGGGGGGGGCAGAATAGAGGAAGATGCGGCGGGATTCTAACAGCCGCCACCTCTAGATCTAGATTAAAGGATTTTGTACATTAGCACAGTCTGGAGGCATAACAAATGTTGTCCTAACTGATCATGTGATACATATCACATGACACAGACTGATCACATTACCTCTAATCTAACCTATGAGATAGCTCTGGGAATTGTCTCCGTGACTACATTGTAAGAAACAAATCCCCTGATTGGGCCACTACACCTCATATTAATAAATTAATAAATAAAAAGTATCTATCAGGATCTGAAACAAAAACTTGATATTACCAATGGTTTCCATGTATAAGTAGTAATAGTTTTAATTATTAGAAAGAGATATGTGTGTGATAAACAGGAAATGTGCAGCCAGGTGCCAATTAAGCCACCATCTTGTCTAGGGTATATAAAGCCTAAACCCAGATAACACAGTATACCTTTGAAAAAGTTGCAAGGCTGATGCAGCGAAACGCGTCAGGCATTACCCTTTGGAGCAGGACAGTCTCTATTTGGATCCGAACCAGCCCTTATCATCTTCCAGCTATCCAGAGGAGTCCTAGAGAGGCACCATCCAATCACCGCACTGCATGAGGTACTCATCATTTATGGGACACGCTATCTAATCCTCTAGCGGCATATGGAATTGTTATTGGACTCTCTAATATCATACAAAAGAGACTCTTCATAGTGGACCATTACTGGACTTTTACATTATTTAAGGGCAACATCTGGAACGGATCCTACAGACTTGATATATCACATGTCCTGAACTAACATCTAGGGTAAACTCTATCTTTTTATGAATGCATATGGCACAATATTATTGCACAGAATATTGTTGTTTCTTAACGAGTTAGTATTTATTCAATAGTTTTAAAATTAACACTTTTAGTGAATGATATTGTTCTTTCCTCTTGGAGCGCAGCCTCCCCCCCTTTTTTATCTACTTTCTTTGTTATATTGGGAGTGACTTCCCTCTACACATTGGCTGCTGCTTAGCAGAGCACCTCGCCTCACAGCGCCCGAATACCCGTGGGTATTATTTACTACCTTCTTTTTGGAGGTTAGGCTTAGGCAGCGGGAGGGAACGATTAGGGCTAGGCATTAGGTGGAGGATAGATTTAGGCTGCGCAAGGGGACGGTTAGGGTTAGGGCTAGGCATTAGGTGGAGGTTAGGCTTAGCAGTGGGAAGGGATGGTAAGAGTTAGGGCAAGGCACTAGGTGGAGGTTAGATTTAGGCTGTGGGAGGGGACGGATAGGGTTAGTGCTAGGCATTAGGGGGAGGTTAGGCTAAGGGAGGAAACATTAGGGATAGGCACTAGGGGATGTAAGGTTTAGGATGTCAGTCAGGCTTAAGCTGCGGGAGGCGACGGTTTGGCTTAGGCTGCAGGAGGGTACAGTTAAGCTTAGGCTATGGGAAGGGAGGGTTAGACACTAGGGGGAGGTTAGGCTTAGGCTGTGGGAGGGGAGGGTTAGGCACTGGGGAAAGTTAGTATTAGGTTGTGAGAGGGGACAGTTAGGGTTAGGGCTAGGCACTAGGTGGAGGTTAGGCTTAGGCTGCGGAGGGGGGTGGTTAGGCTGTGGAAGAGGATGGTTAGGCTAAGGCTGTGGGACAGGACGGTTAGGGTTAGACACTAGGGGAAGGATAGACTTAGGATGCCGGAGGGGATGGTCGAGCTTAGGCTGCGGGAGGGGACAGTTAGGCTTAGGCTGTGGGAGGGAGACGCTTAGGCTTCAGGAGGGGACAGTTAGGTTTAGGCTGTGGGAGGGGATGGTTAGGGTTAGGCACTAGAGGGAGGTTAGGCTGAAGCTGTAAAAGGGGACAACTAGGGTTAGGGCTAAGCACTAGGGGGAGGTTAGGATTAGGCTGTGGGAGGGGACAGTTAGGTTTAGGCTGCGGGAGGGAATAGTTGGGGTTAGGCTGTGGGAGGGGACGGTTAGGCTTATGCTGCTGGAGGACACAGTTAGGCTTAGGCTGCGGGAGGGGACATTTAGGCTTAGGCTGTGGGAGGGGATGGTTAGGGTTAAGCTTAGGCTGCTAGAGGGGACCGTTAGAGTTAGAGCTAGGCACTATGGGGAGGTTAGGTTCAGGCTGTGGGAGGGGACGGTTAGGGTTAGGCTGTGGAAGGGGATGGCTAGGCTTATGCTGTGGGGGGAGACGGTTAGGGTTAGGCACTAGGGGAAGGATAGGCTTAGGCTGCTGGTGGGAGCAGTTGGGCTCAGGCTACAGGAGGGTACAGTCAGGCTTAGGCTGTGTGAGGGGGCTGGATAGGCTTAGGCTTTGGGAGGGGACAGTTTGGGTTAGGCACTAGGGGGAGGTTAGGCTTAAGTTGTGGGAGGGGATAGTTAGGGTCAGGAACTAGGGGGAGGTTAGGCTTAGCCTGCGGGAGGGGATGGCTAGGGCTAGGCACTAATTGGAGGTAAGGATTAGGCTGTGGAAGGGGACAGTTAGGGTTAGTCTGTGGGAGGGTACAATTAGGCTTAGGGTGCGGGAGGGGACAGTTAGGGTTATGCTGTGGGAGGGGATGGCTAAGGTTAGGCACTAGGAGAGGTTAGGCTGAGGCCGTGGGAGGGGACGGTTAGGGTTAGGGCTAGGCACTAGGGGGAGGTTAGGCTTAGGCTGCAGGAGGGGATGGCTAGGGCTAGGCACTAAGTGGAGGTAAGGCTTAGGCTGTGGGAGGGGACAGTTAGGCTGCAGGCGGGGACAGTTAGGATTATGCTGTGGGAGGGGATGGCTAGGGTTAGGCACTAGGGAGGTTAGGCTGAGGCTGTGGAAGGGTATGGTTAGGGTTAGGGCTAGGCACTAGGGGGAGGTTAGGCTTAGGCTGTGGGAGGGGACAGCTGGGGTTAGGCTGCGGGAGGGGACAGTTGGGTTTAGGCTGTGGGAGGGGACAGCTGGGGTTAGGCTGCGGGAGGGGACAGTTGGGGTTAGGCTGTGGGAGGGGACGGTTAGGCTTAGGCTGCTGCAGGGGTGGGTTTATTGGTAGGGTTTAAAAAACCTACTGAGATCCATCAGGACACTGACTGTTGGGATTTCGTACCCAAATATACAAATATGAAGTCCTTCCTTTACTGTACATTCAGTGGGAGAACTCCCACACAGTGGCTGATTCCACACTACGCGCAGTACCCTATCGGTCGCAATTGATCAATGCTTTTAGGACTATGTATGTGTTGCAATGTCAATGCAATCATAGTTACAGTGCCCTGGACACCGCAGCCTGCTTATTACAGGATAATGTTTTCCAAAAGGTCCTGTGACGTCTGCAGCAACCATTGCCCCCCCTCCCCCCCCCAAACGGATTATCAGCACTAAAAGAGAGAACCTCATGTTTGTGATATTTAGTTGTGACCAGTTGTGCATATAGGGGCTGATTCTGAGTCAGACTGTATTTGCGCCATACGTTGAAGCCATATTTACTACCTTATGGTAATGCGAGATTCCATTCAGCATATATACAGTGTCTCTGTGCCTGGAAGCAGTGATTTTACACCAACCATCATTACTGTCATCATAAGTATTGCCACTTGCACCTGCTACTAATACATGCCCACGCCACTCCACAAGTTAGGGTGGTTCCGTGTGCTCATATTGTTTTCACCCAGTTCCTGCCCCAAAACACTTCACAGAGAAACAGATCTGGCCAAGTTCCCTACGATCTGAAATCAGATGCAGAAATTCTCACCTGCGCATACAAAAATCTCGCCATTTGCCTCTCTACTCAGAATCAGCCGCTACAAGAATGACTAATTCCCAGTAAAAAGTCTTACGTTAAAGAGTTCTGAATTGTTGCCAGGATAAAGCTCCCAAATCAAAACGTCTGCAGATGGAGTGAATGTAGTGAGCCGTCCGGCACAGGAGGATCCAAAAGAATAAAAAATAATTGTGCGCACTGCTTATTATTTGTGATCAAATGGGACGCAGACGCCAAAGTAAATGTTCGGCTTGCTTGTAAGAGGATTCTTCGGTCAGTGCCAAGTACCAAGCCAAATAAATCTAAGAGGGGGGAAAAAGAACAGAAATGCACACACTGCTGGGGATGATTCAGATCTGATGGCGATCAGATCCGAACTGCGCATGCGTATGCACCGCAATGCACAGGCGTGACAGACGGCTGCAATAGGGATCGCCGGTCAGCAACGGGTTTGTGTGAAGGATCCATTCGCATGGGCATTCGCAAGGACCCTGAACGAGAAAAACTTGAAGCTCCCCTCCCCCCTCCCATGCGCGCGCTCCTGGAAAAGTTGGCGTGGCATCGCAACTTCAATCTATAAATAAATATATTTTCACACCCCCTCTACGCACACAATTAGCAGCCTTACACATAACAGCCACAGTAGTGTTCCTTACATATGTCTCCAGTATAGTGCAAGACACACATAGTATGCCCTCCAGCAGTGCCAGATACACATGATATGCCCCCAGTAGTGCCAGATACACATGATATGCCCCCCAGTAGTGCCAGATACACATGATATGCCCCCCAGTAGTGCCAGATACATGTCCCCACAGTGCCAGATACATATGTGCCCCCGTGTGCCAGATACATATATGCCCCCAGTGCCAGATACACATGTCCCCACAGTGCCAGATATGCCCCAGTGCCAGATACACATGTCCCCACAGTGCCAGATATGCCCCCAGTGCCAGATACACATGTCCCCATAGTGCCAGATATGCCCCCAATGCCAACAGCTGCTGCTGCTACTAGATCTCAGCTGCTGCCTGCAGAGCCGGATTAAGTCCATGGGGGGCCCGGGGTACTTAAGACAGTGGGGCCCCTATTCAAGAGAGGAGGAGGAGGAGGGGGGGTCACATACCATCCAACAATCGACCTGCGCTCCCGTCCCTGCCAACCGCACAGACAGCTGAGCGACGGCTCAGCTCTCCAATCATGTATGAATGAAGCAGCCTGCCGCTCAGCCATTGGGGCAGCCTACTTCACTCATACGTTATTGGACAGCTGAGCCGTCACTCAGCTGTCCTGTCTGTACGGCCGCTGCTGCAGTGCGGATGGAAGCAAAGCAACACAGATTGGATCGGAAGAGAGATCCGATCTGTGGTGTGGCCGCAGGGGCAAACGCAGGATTTTCTTGGGTGGTTTCCGTACATGCATGCACGTATGTTTTATATATATATATATATATATATATATATATATATATATATATACACAAACACATAAACGTATGTTTTATGCACTGTTTGGTTTTGTTTACTTCAGCGCATACAGGCTTAAAAAAAGCGCCCTGCGTGGTGCTGAAACATCGGCAAGCTAAGCCCTTTATGATTGAAATTTGATTTGCAAGTACATTCTACTCTTTTTCAGTCTTTTGAGTGCCGCCTGGTTTTTACACATTGGGAGTGGGCCGTTGTTAACCCCTCTCTAGAGGACCACAGTTAACTATACTTTGCATAAGGAAGGCACCGGGGCAAGTTACTCTATTTGAAAGGAGTGCCAACCATCCCAGAGATATATATATATATATATATATATATATATATATAATATACTTACACACTTCTGTACATATACACAGCATGCATATATACATACATACACGCATAGCATCCTTACAAAAGCATATATACATAAATACACAGATCCAACACACATACTGCAGACACACACTCAGGGCATGCATACATACACAGCACACATGTACACACAGAGCATACATACATGCATGCATACACCAAGAGAGCATACACTCCTGAGGAAGTCCAGGCTATTGGCGTAGGACGAAACGCGTTGAGTGTTCAACTCGTATGGACGACCTAAAGTACAGATAAGCTGTTTTTAATTTATTATATGGTACGGGCAATGTTTTTACTGTCGGACTAGTTCCAAATAAATGTATATTGTTTGTGTAAAAGGTATTACACTATTGGTCCTTTTTACTCTTTTTCCTGACCAAATGAGTAACAAGTTAAAGGAGGATTGACAGGAGATCACTGAGACCACTGATGACGCCGTTCAATAAGTGTGACTTCATGCTATTCTGAAGGTGGTTGGAATTCCACCACACACGGTACAGTTCCACTCCACAGGGTGATATCAAGGGTGATGGTCATACTACATATATAATACTACACTAGGAGGCGCCTATTCTCACCTTTTGTTTTCCAGATCTACCACTGGTGGGCTTGAACAGCTAACCACTGGAGAAAAGGGCTGCCACCCCACGAATTATAATAGTGGGGGAGTGTACTTTTTTAGACATAAGGAAATTGACCATAAACAAAAGGATTAGTCATCCTAAGAAGGGTCGAGCGCCATTTACCACCACCAACTTTCCATATATATATATATATATATATAATATACTTACACACTTCTGTACATATACACAGCATGCATATATACATACATACACGCATAGCATCCTTACAAAAGCATATATACATAAATACACAGATCCAACACACATACTGCAGACACACACTCAGGGCATGCATACATACACAGCACACATGTACACACAGAGCATACATACATGCATGCATACACCAAGAGAGCATAAATACACATAGCATATACACACACACACACACTATACACATATAGTATACATACACACAACATATACACACACACAGCATACATATACACACAGCATATATACATACAAACATAGTGGATATATACACACAGCATATACAGACACATAGGATACCTACATACAGCATATACAGACATAGGATACATATACTGTGCACAGCATACACAGACACATAGGATACATACACATAAGATATATACACATACATAGGATACGCACATACAGCATATAAACACATTGCATACTCCTCTCCCTCCCCCTCAAACACCAGGACAGTGGGTGCCTCACATGTGCAGCATAACTAATCCCACCTTGCACTTGCACACGAAATACACAGCTGCCGTTCACTGCACACTCACAGATTTACTGCCTCACCCGGCCAGCCAGACTGGTCACATGGGAGAACTTCCTGGGAGGAGCTGCTGCTTCCTCTGCAGCTAGCTCCCCCTACACTCAGCCAGCCTGCCTCCGAGTCCGTCCCTTTTCAGTCAGTGAAGGCAGCTCAGCTGCCGGCAGCCGCACAGTCTCTCTGCGGCTCTAAAATAAGAAGAAAAAAACGTACTCGGAAACCTCCCTTGCGTTGCTGTATGGGCAGGGGGCCCTTTTGGAAAGGGGGGCCCGGGGGTACGTATCCCCGGGACCCCCCCCTTAATCCGGCTCTGGCTGCCTGGGAAGTGCAGACTGGAAAGACGCGGAGGGAGTGAGACACTACCTGTGCAGGAGGGCATGACACGGGCGCTTCCATCGGAGACAGAGTAGAGCAGGAATTGGGGAGGACGGGGAAGGAGGGAGCTGACCAGCTTTCCAGCCCGGGCATGACTGACTGATTCCCCAGCTCCAATTTGGCGCCGGTCCGTGAGCCAATCAAAACTCGCGGCCCAGGAGCCAATCAGGAGCCTTGGTTGCCGGTCCGCGAGCTCTGATTGGCTCACATGCCAGCGCAGCTTACATGGGGGCTGTGGGAAGCAGGCTGCGGGACGGACGCTGTGCAGACAGGGACCTGGCTCCAGGGCAGGCTCCAATATAGCAGCGAGAGCTAGCGGCGCCCATTGAGTGTGGCACCCTGTTCGGCCACTCTATTCGAACATGCCTGGAGCCGGTCCTGGGAAGGAGATTGACAGGAAGAAGGTGTTTGTGGGTGTCAACCGACTGTTTTCAGGGAGTATCTTGAAAAATGCAGGCGTGTACAAGTGGTTGCAGAGCGGGTGTCTGACGTCAAATCCGGTCCCAAACAGGCTGATGTGATCGCAGCGGCTGAGTAAGTCCTGGGCTGCGCAGAGACTGCGCAAAGTCAGTTTGTAAAGCTCTGCTACACATGCGATTGCACACTTACACAGCGAAAATACACTCCCCCTGTAGGCAGCGACTATCTGATCGCAGCAGTGCAAAAATCGCTGCCCAGCGATCAGATCTGAATTACCCCTAAAGTGCAATTGTAGTTCTTAAAGTGTGATTGGTGAATTGTAATGATAATGGACTGTTTCTTACTCCCGTGATGATTTAGTGGCTGTAAAAGTTGTATAATATCTTATATTGAATAATTCCATCCTTTTTCCCCGTAAACAAAAACTTCTTTATTCCACTATAAAAGATAAAAATCTGGTACAGTACTTTTTTGATAAAATTCAACACTCACAAAGATGAAATTAAATTCAGTATCTAAGTGGAAACCAGTGGGGTTGTCATGAGTTGTCCTGAGGGGTTTTACTGGTATGGCTGTAAGGAAATTTCTCTGCCACTTCGACGCGTTTCACAGCACTCCTGTTTGCTTCATCAGAATAGTTTTACTGAAATTTGGTTTGACAGAACGCTGTCACCTTATTCATATACTATGAACATGTTTACTAAATATAATCACTTGTCACCACCATCTGCTAAAATAGAACCTGTCCTTTTTGGATAATTAGCTGTTTACTTTTCCAGTGCACAATGTAAGTTGTACATAAAATCAGAAAGTGTCTGTGCTATCTTCACTAGGAGCGTAAAAATAAAATAATATGCCATATACTGTACAAATGTGGAAACTGCTCAAGAGCCAGTCCGCAATCTGCACTTTGCTTCCAGGTAAGGTCAGCACCACCACTAGCTAATTCATTTTTCAGTCTAAGGGGCCAAGGTTTAGTAAGCACTTGTAACTGCTGTTTTCTTTCATCTTTTCTGTCTCCAAGTGCAGGGGAGCTGCAGGGGTGCACCTAGGGATTGGCTGGTGGGGCATATGCCCCATACCCTCCAACATTTTACACTGAAAAATCGGTACAAATCCGAAAAAGGGGCGTGGCCGCGGTAAAGGGGCGTGGCCACGCCCCTTTTCCTATACTTTCAATGGAAGTTTGGAGAGCCAAAAATCGGTACAGACCATGAAAAAAAGGTACTGTACCTATTAAAAAGGTACAGTTGGAGGGTATGATGCCCTAGGTGATAAAGAGGGAGTGGCACACCAGCAGGGAATGCTAGGATCAGACTGGTCAGGCGGGAAGATTGTTTTGTTCATATGTTTGTAAATCCAGTCATCAGGACACAGAGACATGTGAGTTCACTACTGTGCTGTTTTATTTCATCACCAACTCCAGACACACTGCACACTGGACCACCCACTTCCCAGCATCCCCCTGGTCCCAGGGACCATCACTGAAGATTCAGGCTTACACAGATTAGTAAGGGAGTGTCTACAAATATTAAGCATTCTAAAACACTAACATCACAAAGATCCCCACTGAGACCCCATACTTTTAGCTCCACCCACAGCCACCACTCACCTCATTCTGCCGACAGCTCCCAATCCCGCTGTTAACTAATTTACTACATTGGCGAGGGCGTGCAGCCAGTGATGAGACTGGGAGAACCTATTGCATGCCACACACACACGCGCACGCACGCACGCACGCACGCACGCACGCACGCACGCACGCACGCACGCACGCACGCACACACACACACACACACACACACACACACACACACACACACACACACACACACACACACGTGGAACCACAAGATAAGCAAACCAGCCAAAGAAAGAGGGATAGACCAGCCCAGGTGTTCAGCCAGCTTAGCACACAAATGGCATTAAACAAATGCCAAACAAAGGACAGTATTTGTGTTTAAAAAACAAAAACAAAGGAAAGAAAAAAAACAGTCCATTGCTGAGGATGGGTGAAAACAAGTCAGTGAGTAGGGAGAGAGGGTGACCACTCTATAGTATGATAGTCCCCGGTGCTCTCTGTATTGCATGGTGGACACTGATTCTCTCTGTATCATATACTGTAGCATGTACTGGTGCTCTCTGCATTATATGACTGATGCTCTCTGTATCGTATAGCAGTTACTGATGAGCTCTGCATTATTTTGTGGTCAGTGATGCTTACTGCATAATGTTGCGGTCCCTGTGATGTTCTCTGTATTATATGGCAGTTACTGATGCTCTGAATTTTATGGTTATCATTGATCCTCTCGGTATTATATGGCGGTCACGGATCCTCTCTATAGAATATGGTGATTACTGATCCTCTCTGTATCATATGGTGATCACTGATGTGCTCTGTATTATATGGCAGTCACTGATGCTCTCTTTATTATATAGCATTTACTGATGCTCTCTGTATTATATGACTGATGTTCTCTGTATCATATAGCAGTTACTGATGATCTCTGTATTATTTTGTGGTCACTGATAATGTTGTGGCCCCTGTGACGTTCTCTGTATTATATGGCAATTACTGATGCTCTGAATTTTATTTTGATCACTGATCCTCTCTGTATTATATGGCAGTGCTGATCATCTCTATATCATATGGTGATTACTGATGCTCTCTGTATTATAGGGCAATCACTGATGCTCTCCATATCATATTGCTGTCTCTGATCATCTCTGTATTATATGGCAGGCACTGATCCTCTCTGTAATATATGGCGGTCACTGATCCTCTCTATATTATATGGTGAATACTGATGTTCCCTGTATTATAGAGCAATTACTGATGCTCTCCATATCATGTTGTGGTCACTGATCCTCTCTGTATTATATGACAGTCAATGTGATGCTCTCTTTATTATTTGACGCCAACTGATGCTCTCAGTATTATATGACAGTCAGTGATGCCCCTAGGTGACAGAAAGCCTAGCTTCACCCCTAGGTTGCGGTGCTATAAGAAGGCAGTACTGGAAAGTTAGCATAATGCAGAATGCAGGACAACTTATTTGGCAAAATGCAAATGTTAATTACGTGATATTGGTCTGGTTGGGGTGAAACATGACTCGCACTAATGTAGTGATGGTAGGAGCAATGCCTGATCGTTACATATAGATGATATTGATTTAATGTCAGGCTGGTTGGGCGATAATAGATCTGTTAACTATAAGTGAACGTATAGCACTGCATCGCGCGAATTTGACCATTCTTACCAAATTACTTTATTCTCAAGTACAACACAAAGCCACTATCTCAGTATTTTTACAGGGTCACTTCAAGTTCCAGTCCACTCCCGCCCAGTGGTTCCGAGAGAGAGGGGGAGAGGGTACAAATTACCGGGCCCAGGTCTGATGGAGGGGCCCAGTGAGAGCCCAGAGGAAGCCCGGGCCCCCTTTCCCTTACCTGGCGGCAGCAGCAGCTGCAGCACTTTCCCTTAGCCCAGCACACTCTGCTGTGTGCTGGGCTGCAGTGTGGCCATGGAGGGGCTTAAAACACCATTTTTTCCTAAGGGTACATGACCACGCCTCCTGTGATTAGGTCACACCTCCTGAAAAGTACCTGGGCCCAGCCCGGCTCTCTACTGCCCTGCTTCCGCCTCCAGCTGCTCAGGTGTTAAACCTCATTCCAAAAACACACTTCTAGATGAATGTCAGTGTTTGCATGGCAAATAATTAGGCTGATAGGAAGGTATAGGAAGATACCGGCTGTCGGTATTCACTCCTGTTAAGTACTGCTGGCGCAATATAAATAACACTTGATAACAGGTAATAACATTACATTTTATAAAGCCTCTTGGTTCTTAAACATTCCCTAATTTTTGATTCTTGATTTAAATATATATTTTTTTTTTATAGAAGTCAAGGTGTGTGCTACAGTATATACCATTTAGTATACAGGATGTAATGTCTTCATACACACCGTGCTACATGTATTCTGGTTTGTGGAGGTTGAATGGCGAGGGTTAATAGATGGGACAAAGAGATGGTCCCTGAAAGCAGATTCCTGGGCCAAGTTGGGTAATAATGTATATTTTATTGGCTGGTGGTTTGCTAAATGAGTTCTTCTTATTATTCTAGGCTTGTATCCCTATATTAGAGTCTTCTAGCGTCTTGCTGTTTTGTCACAATACTGCAACCTTGTTTACTTTAGCTTCTTCACAAAAGATAATCCAACAAAATTACATTAATTATAAACCAATATGCTCCGTTCAATTCCCCAGCGTATCAAACCTGGCAATGAGCATCTGCTGTCTTCTTCTGCGTTTGGGTTTGGAGAACACGATTCACAGTATTGCTCAATGTATAATTAACAGTCAAATTAAAGATGCACAAACCCTTCTAGCGGGTTTCTTAACCCATATTATGCCGGGGGGGGGGTTGGGGTGGTAACAGCCTGTTGTGAGGGACACGACACTTCACCTGAAGCCACTTTCATTAATGTTGTCCTATCAAAGGTGCAGGTTATGACCAGTGACAATGATTTAATAATACTGATAGTAATTGTCACCAGTTGGACCTACGTGCCATAAATCTGCCCTATGTTTGTTCCACCAAGGTTTTTTTAATATGGCGTACAATGAATGTAGCCAGTGCTATATTAAAGAACAGTTTGATGAAAACATTGAAATCTTCAAATATGAAATAACAAAATGGTTACAAAATAATTATTCCGTCTTAGGTTCATTTTTAATTGGTGGTTTAAAGCGAATGTGCTGCTGAGGTTATTCCTCTACATCCAATAAATCATAAAGTCTTATACAACTACAGTATTATCCAACAGTACATCAGGGGTTTAATAGGACAAAAAGCATAAATTGCAAATCATGGCACTACTGCCACCAGTCTGCAGTGTGTGCAGAGCCAGACGTTCCAGCTGCCAGTTTGATAAAAGCTAGAGAAGGCATCTGAAATCCAAGTACCGCGTCTGAAGGCGCAATATCGAATCGCCATCGCGACCATCAGTTGCCGCATCGGCCATCTGAGTTGATAATAAACCATATTTACCTACGTTTATGGTCTCCTCTCTAGGCTTTTCCCAGAGAGGAGAACCTGCAGGAAACTTCTGGGTGTGGGGTGGGGCTGTGATGTCACTAACACATTTGCATAATTTAGCCCCACCCTCTCCATATGGAGCCGCAAATCCCAGGTGTAATCTGCTCACCCTGCCTGCATCACTAGGAAGTGTGCGGGATGTGGGAGATCTGGCTCCTCTTCTGTGGGTGCTGGGGACTGAAAAATCAGTAGAGCAAGTATGTAATGAACTAATTTGCAGACATTATCCCAGATTTATCAAGCCTTGGAAAGTGATAAATAGCACAGTGATAAAGTATCAGCCAACCAGCTCCTAACTGTCATTTTTCAAACACAGCCAGTGACATGGCAGTTAGGAAGGAGCTGATTGGTTGGTACTTTACCTCTGTGCAATTTATCACTCTCCAAGGCTTGATAAATGGGGGCCACTGTTTTTTTATTTATTTTCTGTTACCATATGAAAAGCAATGATTCATCTCTATAACTCATTTCAGCACTTAGGGAATAACTGTTTAATAAAAAGATGCAACATTGTTGGAAACATAAAAACATTGTATAGTAATTTCTATCGGCGCATCTGGTTCTTCTTGCAAAGTGTAGCTTATAGGCGACAACAATCTAACGCCATCTTCAGATGGTGTTGTCTATCGGCCCAAGCTCTGGAACCCTTTGCATTCTGGAACTTGGTAAATTCAGCAAGAAAGCAGCTCCCATTGATTTCTATGGGGGTCTGTTTTTGCAGTTAAAAATGAGGGACCACAGAAGATATTGGAGATAACTGCTTCGGTCCTCTGTAGATACATTCAGGGATAGTTATTTATTAATTGCAGGTACTCCCTGAAAACAGTGCTGGATTAAGGGGGAAGGGGGGGGGTCCAGGGGGTAAGTACCCCGGGCCCCTCTTTCTGAGGGGGCCCCTTGTCCGGAGCTGCTGTCCACAGATGATTCTACTTGTCTCCAGGATCCACCGCCAGCAGCAGCACTCCCAGTAGCAGTGGCGGTAGAGCCTGAAGACGAGCAGAATCATCCCCGCCGCTTGCAATGGAATATGTGCCCGCATACTCACCACTTAGTCTGCAGCGCCAGTGTGAGTAGCGCCGCTGCGCAACTGACACTCGGGGATGAGACATCATGACGTGACGTCTCATCCCCTAAGAATTCAACGAAGAGCGGGACATTAGGGGCCGGCAAGACGGACTCTGAAGGTGCCTGTCAGCCCTGCGGTGATCAGTGGTGGGTATGTAACTGAGGAGAGGGGGGTGAGGGTGGCTGGGGAGAGAGAATCATTAAATATATTTTATAAGGTGTTAAATACATTATTAAACGTGATGGGGCTCATGAAATATTTAGTGGATGGGGGAATCATTAAATATTTATGAGGTGGGGGAACATTAAATAGGGGTGAGCGAGGGTCATTATTAAACAAGAATAATAAAATATACGGTATGTGTGTGTATATATATATATATATATATATAGTTGTATCAACAGCCCGGCACTCTCTTAGATACTGAAGTGCCCCCAGAATAAATGGAACGCTGTACGAAGAAAACTGCGGCACTCGGGGACTGCTGAAAAGTCACTGTATTAAATACAATACATCATTCATCGACGTTTCGGGGAATTCAACCCCTTTCTCAAGATGTGGAAGAGACAAAAAGAACAGGAAAAACCCACTCACCTTTATAGAAGGAAGAAGAACCGCCACAACACCCATGCATGCAGATCCGGAGCTCCGTGTCCGGCGTGTGGGAGGCGCCTGGAGATGACGTGCCGTGACGTCCGTGCTGAGCACGGACGTCCGTTGCCTAGCAGCGGCAGACGCTGTACCCACAGGCCGGAGGCTGGAGAGCGGGGAGAGAGAAGGGACATAAAGCATAGCGCGGTGCTCAAAAGACATAATGTAAACATAACAAGACCCAAACCACAACAAACTGAAGTAGAAATACCGACCCAGCACCACCTAAGCATCCAGGTCCGCTGTAACATCCCGATTAGAAGCTAAAAATAGAGTGCCCAGCATGCAAAATGTGCAGAGAGAGCATAAATAGACCGGATGCTTATATACATGAGCCCACGGTAATACAACCTGGGTATAGTGATGACCAAGAGAGGGTCCCCATGATCCCCACCTCAATGATGTTAAAGTCACTATGATTAATAGTAGTGGTGATACACTGAAGGAGATCCAGTCCAAGGGTATCACCACACCCCAAAGTCTTGTTAAGCCTGAGGCCTATCCATATTCGCAACAGATGGGTATGCTCTGATGTACCAATCAGTAGCTATCCAAATGTGCTCCACATAATTCTTTCATTGAGGCCCTTGGGATTGATCGTGTTGAGCCTGTAGATCCAAGTCGCCTTCCTTGCGAAGTAATAAGCCATCGCGGTCGCCTCCCCGGATGTGCTTGGGGAAGTGATCGATGATAATGTGCTTGAGGTCTCCCAATGAATGTCCAGCCTCTTGGAAATGTCTGGCCACAGGTTGGTCAGAGGAAGTTCCCGTGATGGCGGACTTGATGGCCGAACGGAGAAGAGCCATGCGTTCCCTCAGGGTCCTAATTGTCTTCCCTACATAGCAGAGGTTGCAGGGACAGATGATCAGATAGATTATGTGTGTGGTAGTGCATGAGACAACATGTCTGATGGAAATTTTTCTACCTGTGAGGGGTAACGTGAACGAAGGTCCAGTAATCATGTGGCTGCAGGTAGTACACCCTAAGCATCGGTAGCAGCCTGGTTTCTTTGAAAGGAAAGTTGCTTTGGCAGGCTTCGAAATACTGGAGATATACGTGTGCACCACCAGGTCTTTGATATTACGACCCCTCCTATAACACATCATGGGGGTGATGTGTTTAAATGGGAGAGAAGTGTCCGTGGAGACTATGGGCCAGAGGGCTCTGTTGGCTCTGTTCAAAATAGGGCTAGAGGTATCGAAATAAGTGGTCCACGGATTCTGTCAACCAGTGATCTTCTAGTAGGTTTTAGAAGCTCATCCCATTTTAGAAGTAACATTTCCCTTTTGATGCAAACCAAGGCTGTTTTGTCATACCCCCTTTGGGTGAATTTGATGACCATCTTGTCCAGTTCTTGTTCAAGCTTGTCGGGTTGATTGCAAATGCACCCTTAGCATTTGAGATCTAGAAAAGCCCTGTTTCAAGGGGCGAGGATGGTGGCTATTGGCACGTAAGAGGGTGTTCATATCCGTGGGTTTGCTGTAGATGTTAGTCAGGAGTGTCCCGGAGCTCAGTGATACCAAAACATCCAAGTAGTTGATGGACGTCGAGGACCACTGACAAGTGATCCTGATGGGGGAGGGTCTGCTGTTAATATATTCCAATAGACGTATAAGTGCCGCCTCTCCTCCTGTCCAAAGGATGAATATGTCGTCGATGTATCTTGCGTAAAGGGCTATGGACTGAGCTACTGAGGGATCTTGGAAAAACATATATGCACACACATATATTCTATTATTCTTATATGATAATGATACATGCTCACCCCTATTTAATGCTCCCCCACCCCATAAATATTTAATGATTCCCCCATCCCTTAAATATTTTGTGAGCCTCCATCACATGTTTAATAATGTATTTAGTACTCTATAAAGAAAAAAAAATTGTATATATTTTATGGATGGTGTAATGGTTAGCATTACTGCCTCACAGCGCTGAGGTCATGGGTTCGATTCCCAGCATGGCCCTAACTGTGTGGAGTTTGTATATTCTCCCCGTACTTGTGTGGGTTTCCTCTGGATACTCCGGTTCCCTCCCACAATCCAAAAATATACCGGTAGGTTAATTGGCTCCCAACAAAATTAACCCTAGGGTGAATGTGTCTGCGTGTACATGTGGTCGGGAATATAGATTGTAAACTCCACTGGGGCAGGGACTGATGTGAATGGCCAATTCTCTGTAAATCGCTGTGGAATATGTGTGCGCTATATATATAAATGGAAATAAATAAATAAATAAATAAATATATATATATATATATATATATATATATATACAGGCAGAGGTGCGGCACTCAGGGCTCAGGATGAAGAATAAAATCAGCGACAACCATGTAGCAACGTTTCAATCTAATAAAAGATTTTCATCAGGCATTTTCATCTTTTAATAGATTGAAACGTTGCTGACGTGGTTGTCGCTGATTTCATTCTTCATCCTGAGCCCTGAGTGCCGCACCTCTGCCTGTATATGTTTATTAAACATTGTGAGGGCACCGGATCAAGGTAACATTTTTAAGGGAGTGCCAGACACACTGCAATATATATATATATATATATATATATATATATATAGAAAGACAGAAAAAGAAATGTCCTTATAGAGAGGGGTATGCATCCATCCACTCCCAATGGTAAAGGAACAGGCGGCACTCCAAGGGTCTTATGTAAACGAAATTGTATTCAAAATGATAAATCAAATAAATGGCATATTGTAGCCCAATGGCTAAAATATGCCATTTATTTGATTTATCATTTTGAATACAAGTTTGTTTACATAAGACCCTTGGAGTGCCGCCTGTTCCTTTACCATTGGGAGTGGATGGATGCATACCCCTCTCTATAAGGACATTTTTTTTTCTGCATTTCTACAAAGGAAGGCACCAGGGCAGTTGCATTGTTATCCAGGGAGTGCCGACCATACCAACTTCTGTATATATATATATATATATATATATATATATATATATATAGGATCAGTACTAAATCCCGCTGGACGGGATCCCGGCGGTCGAAATACCGACGCCGGAATCCCGACCACACACCAATCCCGACAGGGGTGGCGAACAGAACGCGGCCCCTTATGGGCTCACTTCGCTCGCCACGCTGCGTTATGGACACCCAAGGAGGGAGAATATGTCGGGATTGTGCTGGTCGGGATTCCGGCGTCGGTATTTCGACCGCCGGGATCCCGTCCAGCGGGATCTTGACCGCCTCCCATATATATATATATATACATATATAAAACCTGTCACAGGGGGACGAGGCACAGCCAGGGGATGTGGTAGCAACATGAGGGAGAGGGGCCATGTGGTACCAACATGAGGGAGAGGGGCCATGTGGTACCAACATGAGGGAGAGGGGCCATCCTGTTTTGAGAGCCCCGGGCCCCCTGGGGGCTTAATCCGGCCCTGCCTGAAAATGGGTGGTATCAGAGGATATTTCATAAATAATAATTGATAAATAGGCCCCATAGTATCAAAGAACTATATAATGTATGCCAAAATGTTCTTAAATGTCATATGTGGCAATATCAAGCCAGGTGGCAATAGTGAGCTATGGATCCTGTGTGGGGCTGGCGGGATAAAACCACAGAAGAAGAAAAAGGAGGTGTGTCCACACCTCAGTGCCGCAGTGCGGAGATAGTCCCTGTGGGCCTGTGCAGTCAGGTGAGGCTGCCCCTTGTACAGAGCCCGAGTGGTGCTGAGGCAGCTGGGAACCAAGAATGGCCTTTACATATGTATGCAGTTACATTATGTTAAACATTTATCTATAAACTCAAGTAGTGCAAATTATTCCCATGTCTCTATTTTATGCTGAAGGGGTTTTGGGGAGATCGGGACCATGGCATGTAACAGAAGGGCAGATTTATTAAGCCCGGAGAAGTGATAAGTGGAAGGTGATAACGCACCAGCCAGTCAGCTCCTAACTGTCATTTTTCAAACCCAGCCTGGAACTTGACAGTTAGGAGCTGATTGGCTGGTGCTTTACCACCTTTCAATTTGTCACTTCACCAGGCTTAATAAATCTGCCACAGAGTTAGGTGGGCACAGAAGTGGCTGAGAGAGGCCCTTGCACTATCCTCCTTTCACTTTGCTGAACCCACAGATTGAGTAGCTCCTCAGCAAGAGATGGCTTAGAAGCTGGGCTGGCTGTACCATTAGCTGCCTTAGGTGCTGGGATCTGGAAAACGCCACTGAGTCTGCCCATCGCATTGTTAAGACTTTCTCTTCGTGATATCCTTGTTATATATACTCAATGCAGACAGCAGCTGCGGAACCCAAAACATGCTACCCCGCTCAATCACCTAAGTCGCTGGGAAGAGGGTATTGGTGGTGGTGGAGGGCAGTGGGCTAAAGATTTGCTTAGGGTGCCCAGAAACCTTACACCGGCTCTCCTTTGAAGACCCAAAAATCAGCGAAAGAGTTGAAATCTGATTTACCATAAGAATTATGGATATACTGTAATTATCCCATTGTGCATTAGATTTTTAAGGGGCTTTTAAATCAATTTAAAAAATAATTCCGCATTCAATTAGTGTCGTGAAATGGCATGAGCGAAAATGGATTAAAAACCGGGCAAAGGGCGTGGCCTAGCTAGCAAATTGAGAAGACGTGGTTTCCAGGGGCTCCTGTTAACCACACATATATTGCGGGCTATATACATTGTTGGGGGCTCCCTTTACCCCCACTGCCTCCTGATATCATCCCCCAGATTGTGTGTTAGAGGGGACGTGGCTGCGGAGCCGGGGGACTCTTTTAAGGGTCCCTGCGGGTTGTGGCCTTCCCCTCATAGTGAAGCCGGGGACTGAAGTTGGCGTCTCATCCCGGCCCGGGCGCTTGGCCGAGCGGAGCATTCCTATCGCGGGCACCGGGTAGAGGCGTCTACACCCGTGACGGGAGCAGCAGAAGCACCTGTAATCTTCCTTCCTGAGACCCAGCGGCTGAAGTCGAGATCCTCCATGCTTAGTGGCGGCGGTGACAGTTCCGATCGGTTGGTAAGTTCTCCCACCCACCTGTATGATTCTTGGCGCTCGGGGGCTTTGCAGAGAGCGTAGCACCCCCGCCCCTCCTGAGATCTGTCCACGGCTGTGGGCGGCCTACTAAGTAGCGCCGGCGGGTCAGGCAGCTCCCTCCGTCACCGGGCGACCGCGGCCTCCACCCTTTCTGCGCTGTGACCGGGGGCTGGAGTTTAGAGGTGATCCGGCCGTGAGCTCCGGGACCGGAGAGCAGCTGCAGCGGGTCCCGAGTACAAGCCTGCGGACACCTGTCTCATCCACCCTGCAGAGGCATACCACACCGGGCCCCCCCCTGTTGTCGCAGGGCTGAAACACAGCAGGTCCTCTCCCTGCATCCAGAGCTGTCAAGTGGTCACTATTGCAGCCATTTTAAGTTTGCTTATACATCTGTCTTATCCAGAATAGTGCCAGTGCACTTCTAGAGCAGACTGCCCTGTTTATATCATCTACGCCCTTCTGCCTGGATCTCCTATACACTGGCCCATATAACCTTGGGGTTGGTAACCTCTGCCCCTGCTGTTATTTATTCTCCTTTCACACTGGGCCCTCTCGGCTGAGGGGTGGCTGCCGTTCACTCCTCGGAATCAAATCGGCTGGTGCCCTGGCGGGATGTGATCGCCACTAAAATGAGCTCTCCCTGTGCCTCCCCGCAGTCATTTTAGCCGACATGTCTCCATACATGGCATGCCGTTCTTGGGCTTCCACTAAACTCCCCTCTCAGCTAGAGTTACATCTTTTTTTTTGTGTGTCTCAGACACTACATAATGCCTCCAAAGAAGCATAAAGCCTCCAAATCGATTTCTCAAGTCACCTTTTTTAAGCTGTCCCCTTATCGCAACACTTCTCAGGGGACTGGGGTCCCTGCCACTGAACCGACCTCCTCGCCTACACTTTCCTCTCCCATGGCGGCCACATCCTCACCTCATAACCCTTCCTCCTTGCCACATCTAGAGGACAGTGAGGCCTTAACGGTGGGCAATATGAAGCTTTTGCTGCACCAGTTTAAAAACGAAGTGGCGTCTGAATTTCGGGCCATGTTGCTAACCTGCCAGAGCTCTATTGAGGATTTGGGCGAGAGTACCGGTCAGCTGGAAACAAAAATGGGTGAGGTGGTGGGCTCTCATAATACCCTCATCGACTCTCATGATACCCTTGAGGGGGAAGTAGCTGCCTTGCGGGATAAAGTGGCGGATTTGGAAGATCGTTTGCGAAGAAACAACCTCAAGCTCAGAGGGGTTCCTGAATCCATTTCTAATAGCAGCCTACATGACTTTACTATAGAGGTTTTTAAGAAGCTATTACCCTCCGCCACCTCATCAGATCTGCTATTGGACCGTATTCATAGGGTTCCGAAGGCCCGCAGTGCTCCCGAGGGGTCGTTGAGGGATGTTTTAATGAGAGTCCATTTCTTCCACATTAAAGAGTCCTTGCTCAAGGTGGCTAGACCTTCTTCTGACACAGTGGAAGCTCTGGGCCCGCTTCAACTCTTTGGAGACCTATCACAGTACACCCTCACCAAGAGACGCTCTTTTCAGTCTGTTACCGTGGCCCTTTGGAAAGCTGGCATCGTTTATAGCTTCCCCACACGTCTACTGATTTCCAAGGAGGGTTCTACTATAGTCGTGTCTTCTGTGGAGGACGGTATGAGACTTCTTCATAAATGGAATTTAGGTGGAGAGCGTGGGTCCGGTTCTCCTGACCGCCGACTCCAGCAGGACTGGTCGACGGTTGGGAAATAGGGCTTCATCTCTGATGCATCTTCTTCGCAAAGAACAGCCCTCATTGGGCTAGGGATATTTTTCATAAAGTCTTGCTACAAGAGTTGTTACGGACATTGTCTTCACTGATTACCGTCATTGAGGTTTTTTTGTATTCTAGCTATAATCGTTTATACACTGTTTAATGTTGCTTTTTTCAGAAGCTAGATTTCTGTACTATGTTTCATTTTGGTCTCTCTGTTTCGAGTACTATACTAATTTGGTAGTTCTAGAACTCAGTGACCTACTCACAATAACATGTATAGGTAGGCTTGACTTAATTTGTTTTCTATGCCATGTGACCGTCTGGTTACCGTTTTCTTATTTTTCTGATTATTTGACTGTGGGGAGGTTGGCCACTAACCTCTCTATTTTGTACTGTGAGGCGCTGGATGTTTTAGCGCCTTACTGTGACTCTTTACAGAGTCCTCTCTTTCTTTCACTCTTTTCCTACTTCTCTCTTTTCTCCCCTTGTTTGTTTCCCTCTTGTGTCTTGTCTCCCCCATGTTTATTGCTCTGATGTGTTAGAGTGTTCAGGATACGGTAGTCTCTTTTATTGCACCTGTTGGTGGTCAGTCCGCCCCCCGGTATCCAATTATGGTTAAATTGGTATCACTGAATCTTAAGGGATTGAATTCCCCACAGAAGCATAAATTAGCTTTGTCCTACTTCTATAAAGTGAAGGCGAATGTTGTTGCTATTCAGGAAACTCACTTTAGGAAACTAAACCCCCCCCAAATTTTATGATAATCGCTTCCCTACCTGCTACATGGCCAATGGCCCCACAAAAAAGGCTGGCGTCGCGATACTAATTTCCCTAAACTGTTCTTTCACCCTAGAATCCCAAATAGTAGACCCTGAAGGTCGGTACCTTATATTATTAGGACAACTCGAACACACTATGGTTACCTTGGTCTCGTGTTACGCACCGAATTCTGGGCAACTTACGTTCTGCAGGAAATTATGCTCCCTAATACAGAACCATGCTAAAGGGGCCGTTATAATATTGGGGGATTTCAACATGGTTGTTGACCCTCTATGGACAGATCCCGACCCCCTAGAAGTACTTTAACTAGGACTGGGACAGCTTGAGATAGGAATACTGGTTTTCGCCACTTACTAGGGGAGTATGATCTCTATGATGCGTGGAGGACTAAACACCCCACGGTTAGGGACTATTCTTTTTACTCGCATGTCCACTCCTCGTACTCTAGAATTGACCTAGTCTTGACTGATAAGGAGTTGCTAGCGACTACTAGGAAAATAACCATATTGCTGATGTCTTGGTCCGACCATTCCCCACTATTGGTAGTATGGGACCCAGGAGCTCGTAAAGTATCTCCAGGCCCCTGGAGGCTGGGGAATTTCTTACTTAATCATCCAGAAGCATCTCTTGCTATACAACGTTCTATACAGTTGTATCTAGATACTAATAAGCCGGAGGATACCTCGATCTTTAACAACTGGTGCTCCTTTAAAGTGGTAATACGGGGATCGGCAATTCAGGCAGCTTCACGGCTTAAACGTTCTCAAAATGCTGATCGAATGTTGGCTGACAGTGAAGCTGCCAGACTTGAATTGCTGCATAAGGCTAATCCACAAAATAGAACTATTTTTAAACTTTTGCTTGCCACTAGGGAGAAGGTGAATGTTTTCTCTCTTCGGGAGGTGCAACGTAATATTGCATGCCTGAACCAGAGATTTTATGTATTTAGAAATAAAGCGGGTCGACTTTTAGCCTGGAAATTGAGAGGTAGGCAAGATAAGGCCAGAATTTATTATATTTGTTCCTCCACAGGCTCCAGAGTATCCGAGCCTTATGATATAGCAAACACCTTTGCAGAGTATTACTCCCAACTTTACAGTTTACAGTCAGATCCAACTATTCCTCAGCCCTTAGAGGCTGAAATCCAGTCCTTTCTGAATAAAATCTCCCTCTAGATGCTGGACTCCGCGACCTGCCTGTCCCTTAGTTTCCCTTGGACTATTAGTGAACTAGAAGCAGCTATTGAGGATCTCCCGCGAGATAAAGCGCCTGACCCTGATGGCTTCCCATCCAATTTCTATAAAACGTACAAAGATGACTTGGCCCCAGTGCTGTTGTCCATATTTAATGAGGCATCTGATGTAGGGAGGTTTCCAAGGGAAATGCTTGAAGCGCAAATAGTTGCTATCCCTAAACCTGGTAAACCGCCTACATCTGTCCAAATTGACCGTCCTGTAGCTCTGTTAAACACAGACGTTAAGCTTTTTGCGAAGCTTATCGCTAGTCGCCTCTGTCCGTTATTACCATCTCTCATAGCTGCAGATCAGGTTGGCTTTGTCCCGTGCAGGCAGGCCCCGGACAACACTCGGAGAGTTTATAACGTCATGGAGTATTGTACTGCACATAAATATTGATTCTTTCATTAGATGCCGAAAAGGCGTTCGACAGACTCCATTGGGGCTATTACAGATCTGTTCTATGTAAATTTGGAATCTCTGGGAGGTTTTTGGACTCTATATTTGCCTTGTATTCCACTCCTTCTGCAAGGGTGTTTGTTAATGGGTGTTTGTCGGGTCGGTTCGATATATCGAAAGGCACTAGACAGGGTTGCCCCTTGTCACCCCTCATTTTTGCTCTAGATATCGAGCCCCTGGCCGAGACTATTAGGTCTGATGCGACAGTTACAGGTCCCGAAATAGGAGGATTGAATCACAAGATCAACCTATTCGCAGATGACATCTTGCTTTGTCTAACCCTTCCTGATACCTCCCTTCCCGCCCTCCATAGTATATTGGAAATGTATTCCAGAATATCCTACTATAAATTAAATACTTCCAAAACGGAAGCTCTGCCGCTCTATACCCCGCCGCATATATTGGCTTTGCTCAAGGACAGATACAGACATGCTTGGCAAGTGAGTTCTATTAAGTATTTGGGTATTCATCTCTCGTTAGACCAGGATTTGTATGATTGCAATTATACACCTTTATTATGCGCATTTGAAAAATTAATTAAAGAATGGTCCCTCCATGAAATTTCTTGGTCATGGCGTGTTTCTGCAACCAAGATAGTACTGCTTCCTAAACTCCTCTACTTGTTTCGGGATATCCCTAGTAGCTTCCCCAATCCTCTTAGTGTCAGAGCTAACAAAATCATTTCGCACTTTATTTGGAAGGGGTCTAAGCCCCGTATTGCTAGGCAGGTTTTGACTCTACCCAAGAATGTTGGTGGAGTAGCTTACCCTATGTCAAAGTCGAAAAATATTGTTATACATATCCTTTGTTCTAACCCCTCATGCACATGCACGCTGCTCGTGCACCCGGTCCCCCGTGCGTACACATACCCGCAAGTTGCGTAAGAGACGCTCCAGCGACTCGTGCGCATGATATGTGTATCTACGGCGGAGTTTGTGAGCGTGTAGCGTGCGACTCGAACGTAGCATATTTAACCCAAATAGTGCATTTTGTAGTTATAGTTCCCTTAGATAATGTCAGCGAGTAATGTTAGTTTAAACAGTTCCTGGACGGAGAGATTCGTTTTTGCATGATAGGAAGGGTCAGACAAAGGTTGGTAGGTGATGTCTGGTATCCAGCTGTAGGGTATTTTTAGGGTAACATTCGGTTGTTAGTTAGGAAAAGATCGCTTGCTCCTGCATATAGTTATGTACAGAAGAAGATTATGAACATTAATTGTATTTGCTGTAAATTACACATGCGGCGGGAATCCAGAGGATACCTCCCACCAGAGCAGTTGGGGAAGGACATCGCCTACCTGTTCAAATCCACCTATGACCTTTGCTGTAATGTAAGGACACATCCCTGTGTCCAATGAACAATGAGATTACAGTGACCATTGTATTGTGAATGTATGTTGTGTATAAAAAGACCACTGTTGCCTGGCCAGACACAAGACTCTGAAGGCATTCTCCCTGATAGCTGAGGACTGGTCCAGGACGCGCTTACGAACGATTCCCCACGTATGTATATTCTCTGTAGCCATTATTCTCTATTATTCTGTTTAGATTTCCTTGTTAGCCTGTAGTGTATAACTTGTATCTGTTTACCCCTTTTCTCTGAATAATCCACTGTGGTGTTAGAGCCCAGTGGTTTACCACAAACAGTGTTGTGTTTTCACTTTCCTGCCTGAGCTTTTAAAGTAGATTAACCTGTTTAACCTGTTTTAGATTAACCTGCATTGTTAAGGTCTATGCACTGCGGATACTTTGTATCGCCAGTGCTGTTTAAGGTTTAAAGTATAAGCACATCCTTACACTGTTTTCATTAATAAGGTTTACAGTATATTACTCTGTGTGCGTACATGCCGCGTGTGCGTCGTGCCCACGGCACAGCGTCTGATACGCTAAGTGCGTATCCATACGGTACTCAGTACGCAAATAGCGTACTTAGTCCGTAGTGTGTGTAATAAGTCTAGCGGCCATAGCGGCTCCACGGTAATAGTATATAGCTTTATGTTTTAAGGTAATATTTGACATTATCAATTGAGGGCATCGTCCGGTCCTCCTCATATCCGCAGCCTAGCAGGACAAGGCAGACTTTATCAGCAAAAGGCGGGAAGGTAGTATCCCCTGTTAGCCTTTTCTTGGTCGGGGATACACTGGTGCTGATTAGATAAGCGTCTGCTCCGCATGGTTTGTAGGGATGCTGGTGGGATCCGAAAGGTAAGAACGTAAAGCTATTGTTTTTTTTAAATCTGTTAAATTTCTGTTTGGTGCCAACTGCGCACGCAACACACGTAACACACGCACACACCTGTATTTTATTTGTGTATTTTGCATATCTACTCGCTTGTTGCCATTAGCATTGATTACGTGCTGAAAAATTTGTTGCTATTTAGTTAAGAATATAGAGTAATATTTAAGGGAGTACGTGTAAAACACACACGCAGCCTGACCTAGTTATAAAGGAGATACTGTGTGGTGTTGGTAAGCGATTATAGTTAAATATCGTTTACATTTATAGAAGTGTGGTATTTGTATTACTGCGGACATATCCGGCCTTTGTACACGTGTCTCGGACAGCGTGCGAGACTGCGTACGCAACGCAAAGGCCTACACACGTGGCGTATTTTACGCAACGTGCGCACAGATACGCCCACTTAATAGAAATAGCGCGATAGCATTGTTTTAGTTTAGGCGATACGGTAGCCACGCGATAATAGCACAAATTGATCAGTGTCCAAAATTTAGTTTAAAAGAACCTTCTCTTATTGCATTACCTCTGGGACTAGGCTGTTTCACCTGAATGAAAGTTAATTTTCTGTACAGAAAAATCAAAGTGTATATGAGTGAACGGGCGTGAGTGTGCAAATAAAGGTTTTGTGAACCCAGAAGTCGGGATCCCGTAGGAGTACACCAGTGGAGTGAACACTTGGTGGCGTGAGATTGGCTTGCTCACGTTTAACAGTGATAAGAGTACAAAGGAGCAAGGTAGCAAGTTTAACAGCAGACCAAGAGGTCAGCGAAGTCAGAAATCCGCTGACTAAGTCAAGCGAAGTTCTGAAAACCGTGGCCTGAGAAAGGTCAGCGGTGAGAGCGCAGCCCCGGGGGTTTGCGTAGTACCCATATAGGCCCATTTAGAGAATATGCTCCGGCTGCGGTTTCGCCCCCTAAACAATCGATCCCGTTGGTCGTCCGGCGGATAAGTAATAGTTACTTATACGCAGTGCGACTGTACCGCACGTTAGTGTGTGCAATAGTTAGTTCAACTTGATACCCATTACGCCATTTGCGTAAAATCGCGGGATCATAGACGCTAATTGTACACGCAGACGTGATTTGTGTAACAGGTTTTTTTTATTTTAAGGGAGTTTCGCTGTTCACTCAGGAAATCTCCAACAACTGATATTTACTGGGAGGGGTAGCACACTCCCACATGCTCTCAGTAAATAGAGGTTACGCAGGGCCCTAGGTTGGGTACGACCAGCACTAGGAACAGTGTGTGGGTCTATTGGCCAACGTGGGCGTGAGTGGGTGAAAGCGCTCGGAGAACTTTCACCGTCGCCTTACCACTGAGTAATTTGTTTTTTGTAGGAATTAGCTGAGAAGGCAATACCTGCAAAAGAATGGGGGCCAGTTGCTCAAGTAAGGGACGATCAACCAGGGTTCAGGTTGATATGTGGCGGCCTAAAGGGTCGGCGAGGTACATAATGTGTGAGAAATCTGGATCTCACACAGAGGTTTTATGCTATGAATGGGAACGTATGACTGTGGAAGATAGGGAACCGTTCCCTAAGGTAGGCAGTTTTAATCCTGAGGTGTTGCAAAATTTAAGGAGAAGGATATGTCTGATAAAATCCAGGAAACAAAGGATTAGACATTATGATTGTTTACAGTTATGGCAACAGGAGGGTGAGATACAACGGGGATTAGCTCAAGCAGCTGTTTCCAACCCTAGCAGGAAACTGATAGCAACTGCACCACCCCCACCGTACATTACAGGGGAGAAAATGGCTACAGAGAATGGCATACTGGTATACGATAAGAGTGCACTTAATAAATGTATTAATGACGATAAGAGTAAAGTAGATAAATGTATTAATGCTAATGCTAACCCATGCAAGTTGTATCCCATCTTAAACTTCCCTCAGGACTGCGACCAAGAGGATGAGCCCAGCACGATATCGGCACTCTCTCTAGCAGCCACCATACAAGATACTCAAGTGGGCACGGCCCAACCAGTAAGAGCAGTAGCAAAGGCCCCTAGTGGAGGGACAGGTGAGATCGTGTCCACAGGTAAGTACGGTACTGTACATTATGCAGAAACCATTGCACCTCACATTGTAGAGTCAACACAGAGTGATGTAATTGAACTGAATCCTGTCAGGGTGATCGCAGTCCCCAATGGAAAGACTGACGCTCTGGGAATCACTCCCGTCAGGAACATTGCTATGCATTGCCCTGGTCCCGGACAGAATTGAGGACAATTATGTCTGAATTTCCCGATCCCAGGAAAGATCTAGCCGCATGTCAGAGGTTTATCAGAGAACTAGGTAACGCCAACCAACCCAATAACAAAGATTGGCGGACAGTGCTAAGGGCATGTTTGCCCTCCAATATTGACCCCGTGAAATTCATTGCGGACTGTAAATTAGATGCAGAAGTACCTCTTACTGATGAGTACAATCAGGAGAACGTAAAACAGATCAATCTGCAGTTAGGAGTATATTTCCCAACTGTTGTCAAGTGGAATAAAATTTTCTCCATTAGACAAAAAGGTGAAACTGCCTCTGACTATTTCCATCGAGCACTGCAGGAAATGGCTAGATTTACTGGGATCGAAGACATTAAGGATAATGTACATCATAGGGAGGTAGCGGTGTCCGTATTAATGGACGGGTTAAAGGAAGTGTTGAGAACCAGGGTACAAACCACTCAACCTAGCTGGAGAGGTATCTCGGTGGCTGCGTTAAGAGAGTCCGCTATTGAGCATGATCAGAACATCATTAAACACAGGGAGTCACAGGGGGATAAGCTGATGACAGTAAGTATACAGACCCTTACAACAAAGCCACATCAGCCTAAACCCCAGACCCCTGATGGTAAGTCGTATGTAGTAAAATGTTATAACTGCCATAAGGAAGGACATATTGCACGGAGTTGCAGATTTAGAGACCCACATAAGGTATATCGACCCCCTAGACAAGAAAACGAGCAAAGTTATGATGAACGTAATTGGAATCAGGGATCATATAGGAAAAATTTTGGGCCGCACCTGTAGTCTACAGCCAGTGAAATTAATTGCGAACCTTGGAAGTAAACCTGAGGTCCCAAGTTGATGTAATTGGTAGGTCATTCCTTGTGGATACAGGGGCGGCCAGGTAAACTCTCTGATTTATCTTTAAATGTTTCCTCTTCATCTCTGACGTTCACCGACAGAACTACAGCTCAAACGTCACATGTCTACTCGGTCTTTTCAGAGGTCTGCCCAACCCCGGTATATCTCACCAACATCATTGTGCCTGGCCATGCACAGAGGGTGGAGAGTGGAAATACTGGTGGGGGAAGACTGTGCAGAGATACCGATAGACATGTTGGTGTGACAGCCTGAAGGTGAACGGAAACCTGACAATTTTTTTTCTTTATTCTCTCTCTTTTTGTTTTTTCATGTTCTACGGATGGTATTTCACACAACAGTTAAACACATGGTAATGCAAGATTTATGCTCCCTACAGAAAAGTCGCTAACTCGGAAAGTGTCACTGGAGTGTCCGTTTCGGGAAGACTGAGAGGCAGCACTGTTGAGACGGCATCTGAGCAAGGAGAACAAAAAGACTAGAGGCGGTTATCGTACCAGTTTTCTTTCCCTTCTATTATTTCCTTTACCTCCCATTACCGCTCTTTCTTTCTCCTCCTGCAAGATGGACTTACCCCAAGAGACTGCGTTCCGGGTTTTCCTGTTGACCCTGTTGTTGACCAGAACAGTCTATTTCGGTGAGAGTACCAGAGAGGTCGAGAAAGGATCTGGAATGGGTTCTGATGACAAGGACGGATTAGTAGAATTCCAAGAGCAACACAGTCACCGAGCAAAGGCGAGTATCAGAAAACGATCTAGTAGTCATGAAACTAGGAGACATTGTGAAGGATTGTTAGCTGAGGAGAATTGTATCTGTAGAAATTGTGAAAACATAGTTGAGGATGGGTGCATCCAGAGATGTCAGTCCAGCCTTAATATCAACATGGACCGTCATCCATTGAGTGATTATCACTCATTAGTGGGTAAGGTTTTAAACCAAACGGAATGCTGGGTGTGCTCACAAGTACCTCAAGGTCAGAGCAAGTCAGGATTAGTACCGTACCCTTTAACACTAGATGAGGTACTTGAATTAAGGGGTGGGAGACCGGTGGACAAGAAATTTAATATTTCTAGGCCTCCTAGTTTGAAGCTCCACCAATATCATGTGGATAGGTCCTTAATATGTTTCAACATTTCCAATCCCCGAAAGCCGGGAAATTGGGAAGTGACATGGAACAACCAAACCATGGCATTTTCACACAGAGCCGATAGAATGCCCGTAGACCCAGAACTTATACGCCAAATAGGGAGGTATTTTTGGGTACATGTATACTCTAGGAAGTAGGACCATGCGGGTTGGAGAAGTATCTCCAGGGTACTGTGCGCATATCATACAGCCTGATACGTGTACTGAACAGATGAGAGAGTTAGGGATAGGATTTTTCACCTGGAAGGTTTGCAATATGGTAATGTCATATTCTGTCCCATATGTTCTCCCCGATGATGCTTATTTCATATGTGGGAGGAAGGCTTATAAGTGGCTTGCCCCAAACTCAGAGGGATTGTGTTACATTGGAAGAGTGTTGCCAGAAGTAATGACCATTACCCATAATAAGATGAAAGACGTTCACCGCAATGCTCAAGCTCCTTACACTCACACTCACTACGAACACATTGTTAAGAGACACCTTATAGATAGGACAGAGCACGCAGCCTCTGATTTGATCCACGAATCCACCGGGATTCAATTCCTACTCGCGTTAGATATCACCCATACCGCCAGAGGAATTATAAATTTTAGGTATATTCATGCGCTAGCGAACCTGATAGATAATATCACCGAGATGTATGATGACACCTTCAGGTATACTGGGAGGGAGTTGCAAGCTTACAAAACGGAACTGATCCAGCACAGGATGGTTCTCAATTACATCACAGCGGTGACAGGCGGGTATTGTGTCACCCTAGCAACTCAGTATGGTGTGAAGTGTTGTACATATATCACAAACAGCACTGATGACCCAACCGAGGTCATAGATCAAAAGATGGACGATATCTTGCAGTTGAAATGGGAGTTCCGAAGGAGACACAACCTTACCCTTACTGCTGTGAGTAATGAACTGACCGGCTGGGTTTCATGGTTGAACCCACGAAATTGGTTCTCAGGTTTAGGAGAATGGGCTCAAAATGTTATCGTGAATGTAGGAAAGTTTCTCCTTTGTATCCTGGGAGTTGTCATAATGATTGGTTTGATATTTAGATGTGTTCGGATTTTAATGCTGTGCAAGCGCAGTACCAAAGTGATGAGTTTGAGGAGTGAGGGCATTGTTACACAAACTGATTTAATTTATGACCCATCAATTGAGACAATGTTGTGATAAGACGTGATTCCACGGTCCGTTTCTTTCACCCGTTTCTCCTTTGTTTTTCTCCCAAGCAAAAAGACATCCATTCGGAAGAGGACTACAGACTTTGAGGAAGAAGACTACAGACCTTTGATGGACATTTCTACAGACTTTGAGAGACATTTAGAGACTTTAAAGACTTTTTATGGACACTTAAAAGACTTTGATTATCACTCACAGCAAGGATACACCTATCCGGACAAGACTTCAACAGACACCCAAGGACAATTGCACACATTATCATATGAATGTATTTGTGACATGTTTCTTATCTTCATCTCTACAATCTTCAGGTAGTGACACACATAGTCGACAAGTGATATAGGTACATATACTAGCACTCACATGTTTTTCCCCCCTCCATGTATCATCAACTAATGTGCACCCCATTTGTTGGAACAAGAAGCCGAAAAGAGCTCGGTAGTGTTTGTTGGCCCACTTACAGACCCTTAATACGGGATAAGAAGGATTTAATGTATACTTCGCAATACCTCGAAGCTTATCTAGAACATGTATGATACATGCCCCCCAGACATGAAGTTCATACATACATGCTTTTGCTATCCCACTAGGACATACATTTCCCGCCTACTCCTCTCCTCCCTCCACCCAATCATTTATAGGTATTTCATATGTATTGTATATTTTTCTGCTTAAATGTTTAGATTGTGGCAGTTATTGTTGACTGCCAAAGGGTCGACTGTCAAAGTCGAAAAATATTGTTATACATATCCTTTGTTCTAACCCCTCATGCACATGCACGCTGCTCGTGCACCCGGTCCCCCGTGCGTACACATACCCGCAAGTTGCGTAAGAGACGCTCCAGCGACTCGTGCGCATGATATGTGTATTTACGGCTGAGTTTGTGAGCGTGTAGCGTGCGACTCGAACGTAGCATATTTAACCCAAATAGTGCATTTTGTAAATATAGTTCCCTTAGATAATGTCAGCGAGTAATGTTAGTTTAAACAGTTCCTGGACGGAGAGATTCGTCTTTGCATGATAGGAAGGGTCAGACAAAGGTTGGTAGGTGATGTCTGGTATCCAGCTGTAGGGTATTTTTAGGGTAACATTCCGGTGTTAGTTAGGAAAAGATCGCTTGCTCCTGCGTATAGTTATGTACAGAAGAAGATTATGAACATTAACTGTATTTGCTGTAAATTACACATGCGGCGGGAATCCAGAGGATACCTCCCACCAGAGCAGTTGGGGAAGGACATCGCCTACCTGTTCAAATCCACCTATGACCTTTGCTTTAATGTAAGGACACATCCCTGTGTCCAATGAACAATGAGATTACAGTGACCATTGTATTGTGAATGTATGTTGTGTATAAAAAGACCACTGTTGCCTGGCCAGACACAAGACTCTGAAGGCTTTCTCCCTGATAGCTGAGGACTGGTCCAGGACGCGCTTGCGAACGATTCCCCACGTATGTATATTCTCTGTAGCCATTATTCTCTATTATTCTGTTTAGATTTCCTTGTTAGCCTGTAGTGTATAACTTGTATCTGTTTACCCCTTTTCTCTGAATAATGCACTGTGGTGTTAGAGCCCAGTGGTTTACCACAAACAGTGTTGTGTTTTCACTTTCCTGCCTGGGCTTTTAAAGTAGATTAACCTGTTTAACCTGTTTTAGATTAACCTGCATTGTTAAGGTGTATGCACTGCGGATACTTTGTATCGCCAGTGCTATTTAAGGTTTAAAGTATAAGCACATCCTTACACTGTTTTCATTAATAAGGTTTACAGTATATTACTCTGTGTGCGTACGTGCCGCGTGTGCGTCGTGCCCACGGCACAGCGTCTGATACGCTAAGTGCGTATCCATACGGTACTCAGTACGCAAATAGCGTACTTAGGCCCTCATTCCGAGTTGATCGCTCGCAAGGCGAATTTAGCAGAGTTGCTCACGCTAAGCCTACGCCTACTGGGAGTGTATCTTAGCTTCTTAAAATTGCGACCGATGTATTCGCAATATTGCGATTACAAACTACTTAGCAGTTTCAGAGTAGCTTCAGACTTACTCGGCATCTGCGTTCAGTTCAGTGCTTGTCGTTCCTGGTTTGACGTCATAAACACACCCAGTGTTCGCCCAGACACTCCCCCGTTTCTCCGGCCACTCCTGCGTTTTTTCCGGAAACGGTAGCGTTTTTATCCACACGCCCCGAAAACGCTGTGTTTCCGCCCAGTAACACCCATTTCCTGTCAATCACACTACGTTCGCCAGAGCGAAGAAAAAGCCGTGAGTAAAAATACTATCTTCATTGTAAAATTACTTGGCGCAGTCGCAGTGCGAATATTGCGCATGCGTACTAAGCGGAATTTCACTGCGATGCGAAGAAAATTACCGAGCGATCAACTCGGAATGAGGGCCTTAGTCCGTAGTGTGTGTAATAAGTCTAGCGGCCATAGCGGCTCCACGGTAATAGTATATAGCTTTATGTTTTAAGGTAATATTTGACATTATCACCTAGTTTGGAAGCATACCACTCCGCTTGTCTACTCAGCCAGGCCCGGGACTGGTTTGTTACGCACAACCCCAAACCGTGGGTTCTTATTGAACGATCCTTTTTGGGATTGATTGACATAAGGGATCTCTTCTTGTTGCCTATCCATGGCGTTCCAAAATGGCAGGGCCCTGGGGAAGCGGTTAGATGTACTTTAAAGCTTTGGCATTCAGTAGTAGCGTCTGACCCCTGCATTTTGCTGCCAGCAGCTGATCTGTCTGTTAGAACTATTGCCTGTATTATTCCCAATCTCATGCTGGAAGCTTGGATAGATGCTGGGATTGTGAATTTGAAGGATCTCTGCTCGGAAGGGGTTTAGTACCTTTTTCTCGCATGCAATCCCACTTTGATATACCGAAACACGATTTCTTTAAATACTTACAAATACGTCATTGGCTTTATTCCTGTCCAGGTGGGTTTAGAGGTCCCATTCCCCTCCCTGCTCCTTTGTATTCTAGATTGTCCTCCCCTGGACGTAGGGGCGAGATATCTAGATGGTATTAGTATATTGTCCTTCTGACTAAAACGGGTAAGACTCCCTCACAGCTCAAATGGGAAAAAGACCTCTCTATAGTTCTCCAAGAGGAGTAGTGGGACACTATCTCCTTAATGTGTTTTAAGATTTCTAAATGTCTCCAACATTCCGAAATGTTTTATAAATTATGTCATAGGGCGTACGTCACTCCACAGTGGCTTCATAGTATGTGGCTCTCGACATCCCAACTTTGTTGCAGAAATTGTGGACATGTGGGCAATATTTTACATATTTTCTGGGAGTGCCCGCTCTTAGGGCCGCTGTGGATGGAAGTGTTCTCTCTTCTGCGGGAGGTGATGGGTGTGGAGGTGCCATTGGACCCTGTGTTTGCCTTATTTCACTGTTCAACATATGCCTTACTGAACTGTGATAGATATGTTGCTGGTCACATCTTAATATCCACTAAGGTGGCAATCGGACAGCTGTGGAAATCGCAGTCTATACCCGCCATCCAAACTATCATTAATAATACCCACAAGCATTTCTTATTTGAAACAGCAGGAGGTGTGTACTTTATATCGCCTCTCTCAGTTCAAAGGAATTGGATGAAATGGAGGGATTTTCCTGAACGGCAGGGTCATACCATGTTTATCAATGATTCCACAGATTTGTCACTTTTAAACTCCCCACAATCTGATACTACCATATTGTAACTGTTATCCCTCTTCTACCCCTATGTACCAGTACCTGGTTATGCTGCTCCCGTGAACACAAATATTGTAGAGATTTATCTTTGTTTTTTGTTTCCCTCCTGTGTTGCTGCGCTGTACTTTCTCCTCTTTTCTTCCTATTTGTACTATTTGATGTTTTTTCATTTTAGTTTCCGTTTTGTTTTTTGTTTGCTGCCAAGATTAGGAGTACTCGCTTGACGAATTGAGCACTCTGTTCTAATGTTATTGTATTATGTAAATTTCTGTTGATTACTCAATTCTGTTCTTTTTTGGACAATTTTGTAAGAGCACTAATATTCTTGGTTCTTGTTATTTGGAACTTAATAAAAAACATTATTTAAAAAAAAAAAACCCCTGTGTCGACTGGTTGAAAAAAATGGCACTTAATTGAATACCCCCCATAAACCCCTGAGTTTGTATAGAGCGCACTGCAATGCTTGTATGATAATGCCAGTTTCGGTGTTCCGCTCTGCTCATCTGGCGCCGTGCTGGGGAACTACTGTAGGTGTGAGAGATATACATCTGCCAGTGAGCAAAGCTTAGTATTCTGCTTTTGTCTGGAAGAATGGTCTGTGTGCTTTGATCACTGACACTATCACGGTCACCTACTTAGTACCAAAAGAGAATGACATAAAAGCAAACAGAAAAGAGAGAATTCTGTTTTCCTTTCAATGCCAACAGGTGAGCACTTAGATGGACGTATTAATAAGACAAACTCTTTAGAAGAACCCAAGGCCTTTAACGAGTCTGCCATGTTAAGATTAACTTCTGATTATACATTCAAATTACTTTATTTACCTTTAACATGCTTTCATATTTCTCCCACTCATCTACTTATTTTATCTTTTAGATGGCCTTCACCTCAATGCAAAGCAGACCAAAGTGTGACATCCTAATACGTTTCCATGGAAACAAGTACAACATCAGATAGATTTAATACTGGGTCACCACGCTTCCTTCTGTATTGGGGACACGATCCCCCTCCCATTGATCCCCTCTGCATTCCTTTCAGCCTTAACAATTGAAGAACACACATTACCTGATGTAAGTAAAAAACATGTCTTATCACTTTGAAGGTGTTGAAGGTGGATCTGAGAATGGAATTATTGCTATTATCTTCTTAAATTTTATTATAGCTTAACACACTGCCCTGTAACGACAACAAGGATTTCAGAGATCTAATAGGCGTCCCGCGTACCTTTGGCAGGGCAAGCCCTGGATTGTTCTGTGTTCCAGCAACAGTAAGAATAATTTGCAAGTTTATGCTGCACAGTTCGATAGGAATGTATTGTAAATGCTGCTGTCACATTATTAAAATATTATGTAAATAATAAAAAGCAAGAGAACCGTTCAACCTGCTCTTCTGTGCTATGTCCATTTTTAGCTATTTGCCTTTACTGAAATATTTGCCAATCAGATCTCATTACACAGTTTTTCTCTTTGCCAATAAGGCAAGGGGTGACGATGGGTTGGATGCTGCAGTATAATCAGCATTTCAAGCAGGGCTGGATTTAGCTTTGGGTGGGTGGGTGGGGGGGGGGGGCTGGGGCAATTAGACATGGGGGCATATAGATATATGAGATTATTATATTAACACAAGATATGCCAGTGTAGCAGAAATCCGTCAGGAAGCATATTTGCTATGAAAGTGATGAGTCACGGAATGGCATCCAATTGGGTATGGCAGAGGCCAAAGAATATGAAAAGAGCATTGAGATTTAGCAGGAGACAGGAACAGAACTGACTGTGCGGGACAGTGTTTAAATTAGAGATGTGCGGCGGGCACTTTTCGTGTTTTGTGTTTTGGTTTCGGTTCTAATTCCCCGCTCGTGTTTTTGTTTTGGCTTGGTTTTGCGAAAACCACCCTTTCGTGCTTTGGTTTTGGTTTTGGATCTGGATGATCTTTTTTTAAAACATAAAAACAGCTAAAATCACAGAATTTGGGGGTAATTTTTCTCCTACGGTATTGTTAACCTCAATAACATTCATTTCCACTCATTTCCAGCCTATTCTGAACACCTCACACCTCACAATATTGTTTTTAGGCCAAAAGGTTGCACCGAGGTGGCTGTATGACTAAGCTAAGCGACACAAGTGTGCAGCACAATCACCAGGCCCATCTAGGAGTGGCACTGCAGTTGCAAACAGGATGGCACTTAAAAAACCTAGGCCCCAAACAGCACATCATGCAAAGAAGAAAAAGAGGTGCAATGAGGTAGCTGTATGACTAAGTTAAGCGACACAAGTGTGCGGCACAAAAACCTGGCCCTTCTCGGAGTGACACTGCAATGGCAGACAGGATGGCAGCTATAAAAAAAGGCCCCAAACAGCACATCATGCAAAAGATGTAAAAGAGGTGCAATGAGGTAACTGTGTGACTAAGCCAAGTGACACAAACAATTGGCCCTTCTAGGAGTGGCACTGCAGTATCAGACAGGATGGCACTTTAAAAAACTAGTCCCCAAACAGCACATGATGCAAAGAAGAAAAAGAAGTGCACTGAGGTTGCTGTATGACTAAGCTAAGCGACACAACCACCTGGCCCATCTAGTAGTGGCATGCAGTGGCTGAATGTCGAAAGTGGCCTGCAATTTTTCAGTCCACTGACAGCATCTCCTGCACGCACCTGTCATTTGTAAAAAATTCTGCAATTGGTGGACTTATACGGTAGTACCCCTGGACTAATACAGCAGTACCCCTGGACTTATACGGCAGTGTCAGACAGGATGGCACTTTAAAAAAACATTTCCCAAACAGCACATGATGCAAAGATGAAAAAGAGGTGCACCAAGGTTGCTGTATGACTAAGCTAAGCGACACAAGTGTGCGGCACAAACACCTAGTCCATCTAGGAGTGGCACTGCAGTGGCAGTCAGGATGGCACTTAAAAAAACTAGACCCCAAACAGCACATCATGCAAAGAAGAAAAAGAGGTGCAATGAGGTAGCTGTATGACTAAGCTAAGTGACACAAACAATTGGCCCATCTAGGAGTGGCACTGCAGTGTCAGACAGGAGGGCAGATATAAAAAAGGCCCCAAACAGCACATCATGCAAATATGTAAAAGAGGTGCAATGAGATAGCTGTATGACTGAGCTAAGCGACACAAACAATTGGCCCATCTAGGAGTGGCACTGTAGTGTCAGACAGGAGGGCAGATTTAAAAAAAAAAGGCCCCAAACAGCACATCATGGAAAGATGAAAAAGAGGTGCAATGATGTAGCTGTATGACTAAGCTAAGCAACATAAACAATTGGCCCATCTAGGAGTGGCATTACAGTGTCAGACAGGATGGCACTTAAAAAAAAATAGTATTCAAACAGCACATCATGCCAAGAAGTAAAAGAGGGCAATGAGGTAGCTGTATGACTAAGCAAGCGACACAAGTGTGCAGCACAAACACCTGGCCCATCTAGGGTTGGCACTGCAGTCCCACTGCACTAATGGCAGTTATCGGACGCACGTCTAACACCAGCATAGTTGTTATGGCCTCAGTAATCCGCTTTGCAACAGGGTATAAATATATACGGCAGTATCACTGAAATTATATGGCAGTACCACTGGAATTATACGGCAGGATCACTGGAATTATACGGCAGGATCACTGGAATTATACGGCAGGATCACTGGACTTATACGGCAGTACCGCTGGACATATACAGCAGTATCAATGGACATATACGGCAGTATCACTGGACTTATACGCCAGTACCACTGTAATTATACGGCAGGATCACTGGACTGGACTTATACACCTGTACCACTGTAATTATACGGCAGGATCACTGGACTTATACGGCAGGATAACTGGATTTATACGGCAGTACTGCTGGACATATACGGCAGTACCGCTGGACATATACGGCAGTATCAATGGACATATATGGCAGGATCACTGGACTTATACGGCAGGATCACTGGAATTATACGGCAGGATCACTGGAATTATACGTCAGGATCACTGGATTTATACGGCAGTACTGCTGGTCATATACGACAGGATCACTGGACATATACGGCAGTACCACTGGGCATATACGGCAGCACAGGGACACCACCACTGGACTGATGCATGACAACACAGCACCACTGCAATGGACTGGACTTATACAGCAGCACTGGACATATGGCAGCAGAGGACACCACCACTGTGACTGGACTGATGCAGCACATTATACCACCACTGGACTGGATTTATACAGCAGCACTGGACATATGGCAGCAAGAGGACACCACCACTGGACTGGACTGATGCAGCACAAGACACCACCACTGGACTGATGCAGCACAAGACACCACCACTGGACTGGATTTATACAGCAGCACTGGACATATGGCAGCAGAGGACACCACCACTGTGACTGGACTGATGCAGCACATTATACCACCACTGAACTGATGCAGCACAACACAGCAACACTGTAAGAGACTTATGCAGCAGCACTGGACATATGGCAGCAGCAGAGGACACAACCTCTGTGACTGGACAGATGCAGCACAAGACACGCACACTGAGGACGGAGACACATCCACTCTCAGTCTCTACACTCTACAATGGCGGAGTGAAAATGGCGGGACGCGTGGCTCCTTATATGGTATCCAAACCCTGCGAGAATCCGACAGCGGGATGATGACGTTTTGCCTCGTTCTAGTTTCCGAGTCAGGCGGGAAAACCCGAGCCTGACTCGGATCCGGGCTCGTGACGTGAAGTTCTCTGAGAACCGAACCCTCTCATCTCTAGTTTAAATATACCCTGACAAATTGTGTCTATATAAGAAATATTCACCAACCTCTAATGGATCAAGTACCAGGAACATATTAAAATATATGCAAGCTTGCCTGTGGTAAACCAAAATTTTGCTATCATAATCCTACAATGCACCATAATGTTTATAAAGGACCTACAGTGAAAGTATTCACAGCGCTTCACTTTTTCCACATTTTGTTATGTTACAGCTTTATTCCAAAGTGGAATAAATTCATTTTTTCCCCCTCAAAATTCTACACACAATACTTCATAATGACAACTTGAAAAAAGTTTTTTTTTGTGATTTTTGCCCATTTATTAAAAATAAAAAGCTAAGAAATCACATGTACATACGTATTCATGTGCACCGGACATTTTTCGGGTTTTGTGTTTTGGTTTTGTATTCGGTTCCGCGGCCGTGTTTTGGATTCGGACGCGTTTTGGCAAAACGTTACCGAAAAATTTTTGTCGGATTCGGATGTGTTTTGGATTCGGGTGTTTTTTTCAAAAAACCCTAAAAAACAGCTTAAATCATAGAATTTGGGGGTCATTTTGATCCCATAGTATTATTAACCTCAATTACCATCATTTCCACTCATTTCCAGTCTATTCTGAACACCTCACACCTCACAGTATTATTTTTAGTCCTACAATTTGCACCGAGGTCGCTGGATGGCTAAGCTAAGCGACACAAGTGGCCGACACAAACACCTGGCCCATCTAGGAGTGGCACTGCAGTGTCAGGCAGGATGGCACTTCAAAAAAATTGTCCCCAAACAGCACATGATGCAAAGAAAAAAAGAGGCGCACCAAGGTCGCTGTGTGACTAAGCTAAGCAACACAAGTGGCCGACACAAACACCTGGCCCATCTAGGAGTGGCACTGCAGTGTCAGGCAGGATGGCACTTCAAAAATTTTTTCCCCAAACAGCACATGATGCAAAGAAAAAAAGAGGCGCACCAAGGTCGCTGTGTGACTAAGCTAAGCGACACAAGTGGCCGACACAAACACCTGGCCCATCTAGGAGTGGCACTGCAGTGTCAGGCAGGATGGCACTTCAAAAAAATTGTCCCCAAACAGCACATGATGCAAAGAAAAAAAGAGGCGCACCAAGGTTGCTGTGTGACTAAGCTAAGCGACACAAGTGGCCGACACAAACACCTGGCCCATCTAGGAGTGGCACTGCAGTGTCAGGCAGGATGGCACTTCAAAAAAATAGTCCCCAAACAGCACATGATGCAAAGAAAAACAGAGGTGCACCAAGGTCCCAAGATGGCTAAGCTAAGCGACACAAGTGGCCGACACAAACACCTGGCCCATCTAGGAGTGGCACTGCAGTGTCAGGCAGGAAGGCACTTCAAAAAAATTGTCCCCAAACAGCACATGATGCAAAGAAAAACAGAGGCGCACCAAGGTCGCTGTGTGACTAAGCTAAGCGACACAAGTGGCCGACACAAACACCTGGCCCATCTAGGAGTGGCACTGCAGTGTCAGGCAGGATGGCACTTCAAAAAAATAGTCCCCAAACAGCACATGATGGCAAAGAAAAATGAAAGAAAAAAGAGGTGCAAGATGGAATTGTCCTTGGGCCCTCCCACCCACCCTTATGTTGTATAAACAGGACATGCACACTTTAACGAACCCATCATTTCAGTGACAGGGTCTGCCACACGACTGTGACTGAAATTACTGGTTGGTTTGGGCCTCCACCAAAAAAGAAGCAATCAATCTCTCCTTGCACAAACTGGCTCTACATAGGCAAGATGTCCACCTCATCATCATCCTCCGTTTCCTCACCCCTTTCACTGTGTACATCCCCCTCCTCACAGATTATTAATTCGTCCCCACTGGAATCCACCATCTCAGGTCCCCGTGTACTTTCTGGAGGCAATTGCTGCTGGTGAATGTCTCCACGGAGGAATTGATTATAATTCATTTTGATGAACATCATCTTCTCCACATTTTCTGGAAGTAACCTTGTACGCCGATTGCTGACAAGGTGAGCGGCTTCACTAAACACTCTTTCGGAGTACACACTGGAGGGAGGGCAACTTAGGTAGAATAAAGCCAGTTTGTGCAAGGGCCTCCAAATTGCCTCTTTTTCCTGCCAGTATACGTACGGACTGTCTGACGTGCCTACTTGGATGCGGTCACTCATATAATCCTCCACCATTCTTTCAATGGTGACAGAATCATATGCAGTGACAGTAGACGACATGTCAGTAATCGTTGGCAGGTCCTTCAGTCCGGACCAGATGTCAGCACTTGCTCCAGACTGCCCTGCATCACCGCCAGCGGGTGGGCTCGGAATTCTTAGCCTTTTCCTTGCACCCCCAGTTGCGGGAGAATGTGAAGGAGGAGATGTTGACGGGTCACGTTCCGCTTGACTTGACAATTTTCTCACCAGCAGGTCTTTGAACCTCTGCAGACTTGTGTCTGCCGGAAAGAGAGATACAACGTAGGTTTTAAATCTAGGATCGAGCACGGTGGCCAAAATGTAGTGCTCTGATTTCAACAGAATGACCACCCGTGAATCCTGGTTAAGCGAATTAAGAGCTCCATCCACAAGTCCCACATGCCTAGCGGAATCGCTCTGTTTTAGCTCCTCCTTCAATGTCTCCAGCTTCTTCTGCAAAAGCCTGATGAGGGGAATGACCTGACTCAGGCTGGCAGTGTCTGAACTGACTTCACGTGTGGCAAGTTCAAAGGGTTGCAGAACCTTGCACAACGTTGAAATCATTCTCCACTGCGCTTGAGTCAGGTGCATTCCCCCTCCTTTGCCTATATCGTGGGCAGATGTATAGGCTTGAATGGCCTTTTGCTGCTCCTCCATCCTCTGAAGCATATAGAGGGTTGAATTCCACCTTGTTACCACCTCTTGCTTCAGATAATGGCAGGACAGGTTCAGGAATGTTTGGTGGTGCTCCAGTCTTCTGTACGCGGTGCCTGAATGCCGAAAGTGGCCCGCAATTCTTCGGGCCACCGACAGCATCTCTTGCACGCCCCTGTCGTTTTTTAAATAATTCTGCACCACCAAATTCAATGTATGTGCAAAACATGGGACGTGCTGGAATTTGCCCAGATGTAATGCACGCACAATATTGCTGGCGTTGTCCGATGTCACAAATCCCCAGGAGAGTCCAATTGGGGTAAGCCAGTCTGCGATGATCTTCCTCAGTTCCCGTAAGAGGTTGTCAGCTGTGTGCCTCTTATGGAAAGCGGTGATACAAAGCGTAGCCTGCCTTGGAACGAGTTGGCGTTTGCGAGATGCTGCTACTGGTGCCGCCGCTGCTGTTCTTGCTGCGGGAGGCAATACATCTACCCAGTGGGCTGTCACAGTCATATAGTCCTGAGTCTGCCCTGCTCCACTTGTCCACATGTCCGTGGTTAAGTGGACATTGGGTACAACTGCATTTTTTAGGACACTGGTGACTCTTTTTCTGAGGTCTGTGTACATTTTCGGTATCGCCTGCCTAGAGAAATGGAACCTAGATGGTATTTGGTACCGGGGACACAGTACCTCAATCAAGTCTATAGTTGCCTCTGAATTAACGATGGATACCGGAACCACGTTTCTCACCGCCCAGGCTGCCAAGGCCTGAGTTATCTGCTTTGCAGCAGGATGACTGCTGTGATATTTCATCTTCCTCGCAAAGGACTGTTGGACAGTCAATTGCTTACTGGAAGTAGTACAAGTGGTCTTCCGACTTCCCCTCTGGGATGACGGTCGACTCCCAGCAGCAACAACAGCAGCGCCAGCAGCAGTAGGCGTTACACTCAAGGATGCATCGGAGGAATCCCAGGCAGGAGAGGACTCGTCAGAATTGCCAGTGACATGGCCTGCAGGACTATTGGCTTTCCTGGGTAAGGAGGAAATTGACACTGAGGGAGTTGGTGGTGTGGTTTGCAGGAGCTTGGTTACAAGAGGAAGGGATTTAGTGGTCAGTGGACTGCTTCCGCTGTCATCCAAAGTTTTTGAACTTGTCACTGACTTATGATGAATGCGCTGCAGGTGACGTATAAGGGAGGATGTTCCGAGGTGGTTAACGTCCTTACCCCTACTTATTACAGCTTGACAAAGGCAACACACGGCTTGACACCTGTTGTCCGCATTTATGTTGAAATAATTCCACACCGAAGAGGTGATTTTTTTTTGTATTTTGACCAGGCATGTCAATGGCCATATTCGTCCCACGGACAACAGGTGTCTCCCCGGGTGCCTGACTTAAACAAACCACCTCACCATCAGAATCCTCCTTGTCAATTTCCTCCCCAGCGCCAGCAACACCCATATCCTCATCCTGGTGTACTTCAACACTGACATCTTTAATTTGACTATCAGGAACTGGACTGCGGGTGCTCCTTCCAGCACTTGCAGGGGGCGTGCAAATGGTGGAAGGCGCAAGCTCTTCCCGTCCAGTGTTGGGAAGGTCAGGCATCGCAACCGACACAATTGGACTCTCCTTGGGGATTTGTGATTTAGAAGAACGCACAGTTCTTTGCTGTGCTTTTGCCAGCTTAAGTCTTTTCATTTTTCTAGCGAGAGGATGAGTGCTTCCATCCTCATGTGAAGCTGAACCACTAGCCATGAACATAGGCCAGGGCCTCAGCCGTTCCTTGCCACTCCGTGTCGTAAATGGCATATTGGCAAGTTTACGCTTCTCCTCAGATGCTTTCAATTTAGATTTTTGGGTCATTTTACTGAACTTTTGTTTTTTGGATTTTACATGCTCTCTACTATGACATTGGGCATCGGCCTTGGCAGACGACGTTGATGGCATTTCATCGTCTCAGCCATGACTAGTGGCAGCAGCTTCAGCACGAGGTGGAAGTGGATCTTGATCTTTCCCTATTTTACCCTCCACATTTTTGTTCTCCATTTTTTAATGTGTGGAATTATATGCCAGTATCAATAGCAATGGCCTACTACTATATATACTGCGCACAACTAAAATGCACCACAGGTATAGAATGTAGATGGATAGTATACTTAATGATGACACAGAGGTAGGCACAGCAGTGGCCTTCCGTATCGTACTGCTATATATAGTATACTGGTGGTCACTGTGTCAGCAAACTGCAAAACTAAAATGCACCACAGGTATAGAATGTAGATGTATAGTATACTTAATGACGACACAGAGGTAGGCACAGCAGTGGCCTTCCGTATCGTACTGCTATATATAGTATACTGGTGGTCACTGTGCCAGCAAACTGCAAAACTAAAATGCACCACAGGTATAGAATGTAGATGGATAGTATACTTAATGACGACACAGAGGTAGGCACAGCAGTGGCCTTCCGTATCGTACTGCTCTATATAGTATACTGGTGGTCACTGTGTCAGCAAACTGCAAAACTAAAATGCACCACAGGTATAGAATGTAGAAGGATAGTATACTTAATGACGACACAGAGGTAGGCACAGCAGTGGCCTTCCGTATCGTACTGCTATATATAGTATACTGGTGGTCACTGTGTCAGCAAACTGCAAAACTAAAATGCACCACAGGTATAGAATGTAGATGGATAGTATACTTAATGACGACACAGAGGTAGGCACAGCAGTGGCCTTCCGTATCGTACTGCTCTATATAGTATACTGGTGGTCACTGTGTCAGCAAACTGCAAAACTAAAATGCACCACAGGTATAGAATGTAGATGGATAGTATACTTAATGACGACACAGAGGTAGGCACAGCAGTGGCCTTCCGTATCGTACTGCTATATATAGTATACTGGTGGTCACTGTGTCAGCAAACTGCAAAACTAAAATGCACCACAGGTATAGAATGTAGATGGATAGTATACTTAATGACGACACAGAGGTAGGCACAGCAGTGGCCTTCCGTATCGTACTGCTATATATACTGGTGGTCACTGTGTCAGCAAACTGCACAACTGAAATGCACCACAGGTATAGAATGTAGATGGATAGTATACTTAATGACGACACAGAGGTAGGTACAGCAGTTGCCTTCCGTATCGTACTGCTATATATAGTATACTGGTGGTCACTGTGTCAGCAAACTGCAAAACTAAAATGCACCACAGGTATAGAATGTAGATGGATAGTATACTTAATGACGACACAGAGGTAGGCACAGCAGTGGCCCTCCGTATTGTACTGCTATATATAGTATACTGGTGGTCACTGTGTCAGCAAACTGCAAAACTAAAATGCACCACAGGTATAGAATGTAGATGGATAGTATACTTAATGACGACACAGAGGTAGGTACAGCAGTGGCCTACTGTACCGTAATGCTATATATTATATACTGGTGGTCACTGGTCAGCAAAACTCTGCACTGTACTCCTCCTATATAATATTATACTGGTGGTCCCCAGTCCCCACAATAAAGCAGCACACTGAGCACAGATAAGGAGTGTTTTTCAGGCAGACAACGTATACTGGTGGTCACTGTCAGCAAAACTCTGCACTGTACCTGCTATATAATACAGCTGCTCCCCAGTCACCACAATTAAGCAGTGTGAGCACAGATATATGCAGCACACTGAGCACAGATATGGAGCGTTTTTTTCAGGGAGAGAACGGATAAAACTGGTGGTCACTGATCAGCAAAACTCTGCACTGTACTCCTCCTAACAGCTGCTCCCCAGTCCTCCCCACAATTAAGCAATAAAGCAATCAAGTTCAACAATAAACGGAGAGGACGTCAGCCACGTCCTCTCCCTATCATCTCCAATGCACGAGTGAAAATGGCGGCGACGCGCGGCTGCTTATATAGAATCCGAATCTCGCGAGAATCCGACAGCGGGATGATGACGTTCGGGCGCGCTCGGGTTAGCCGAGCAAGGCGGGAAGGTTCGAACCTGCCTCGGACCCGTGTAAAATGGGTGAAGTTCGGGGGGGTTCGGTTTCCGAGAAACCGAACCCGCTCATCACTAGTATTCACAGCCTTTGCCATGAAGCTCAAAATTGAGCTCAGGTGCATCCTGTTTCCACTGATCATCCATGAGATGTTCTTACAGCTTAATTGGAGTCCACCTGTGGTAAATTCAGTTGATTGGACATGATTTGGAAAGACACACACCTGTCTATATAAGGTCCCACACTTGACAGTGCATGTCTGAGCACAAACCAAGCATGATGTTAAAGGAATCGTCTGTAGACTTCCGAGGCAGGATTGTCTCGAGGCACAAATTTGGGGAAGGGTTTAGAAAAATATCTGCTGCTTTGAAGGTCCAAAGAGCACTGTGGCCTCCATCATCCGTAAATGGAAGAAGTCCAGAACCACAAGGACTCTTCCTAGAGCTGGCCGGCCGTCTAAATTGAGTGATCAGGGGAGAAGGGCCCAAGTCAGGGAGGTGAACAAGAACCCGATCCTCACTCTGACAGAGCTATAGCATTCCTCTGTGGAGAGAGCAGAACCTTCCAGAAGGACAACCATCTCTACAGCAATCCACCGATCAGGCCTGTATAGTAGAGTGGCATGACGGAAGCCACTACGTAGTAAAAAGCACACGGCAGCCCACCTGGCATTTGCAAATATGCATCTGAAGGACTCTCAGTCCATGAGAAACAAAATTCTTTGGTCTGATGAGACAAAGATTTTACTTTTTGGCGTGAATGCCAGGTGTCATGTTTGGAGGAAACCAGGCACCGCTCATCACCAGGCCAATACCATCCCTACAGTGAAGCATGGTGGGGCAGCATCATGCTGTGAGGATGTTTTTCAGTGGCAGGAACTGGGAGACAAGTCAGGATAGAGGGAAAGATGAATGCAGCAATGTACAGAGGCATCCTGGATGAAACCTGCTTCAGAGCACTCTTGACCTCAAACTGGGACGACGGTTCATCTTTCAGCAGGACAACGACGGCAAGCACACAGCCAAGATATCAAAGGAATGGCTTCAGGACAACTCTGTGAATGTCCTTGAGTGGCCCAGACAGAGCCCAGACTTGAATCCGATTGAACATCTCTGGAGAGATCTGAAAATGGCTGTGCACCGACGCTTCCCACCCAACTTAATGGAGCTTGAGAGGTGCTGCAAAGAGGAATGGGCGAAACTGGCCAAAGATAGGTGTGCTAAGCTTGTGGCATCATATTCAAAAAGACTTGAGGCTGTAATTGCTGCCAAAGGTGCATCAACAAAGTACTGAGCAAAGACTGTGAATACTTATATACATGTGATTTCTTAGTTTTTTATTAGTAATAAATGTGCAAAAATCTCAAAAAACTTTTTTCACGTTGTCATTATGGGGGATTGTGTGTAGAATTTTGAGGGGGGAAAATGAATTCATTCCATTTTGGAATAAGGCTGTAATATAACAAAATGTGGAAAAAGTGAAGCGCTGTGAATACTTTCCGGATGCACTGTATAGTGAGCATTGCACAGCCCTTTTACTGTACTTACTGATGTCAGTATGTCATTTCTGCATACTTTTGCTAAATCATTTCAGGGAGCTGACTGCAGGTCAACGACTTGCGATGTGTCCTCGAGAGGGTGTGTCCAGCCTAAGGGGCATGTCTAGTGGCACATAGAGCGTGTCTAGCACCATAACTTATAGTACTGTGCACAGCATACTGCTAGAAGGTGTTTGAAAAATGACAGCTGGGAGTCTTCTGGAACTCTTCCCACTTGTAGCCGCTCAGCCCTTCCGCCGGCTCTTAAATTACCAGTGTCACCATTGCTATTGATGATGACATGTCCCCACCTTGGGTCCCCACCACTGCTTACCAGCTGTATTGTGTACTGAGAGCTGTGGTGCTGTTACTTGTGTCCTGGTGGCTACTGTAATGTTCTGTTGTACCCTGTTCTGCCTTATTATTGCCTTTGCACGGCGCTGCAGACCACTTTTGGTGCCATTAAATTAAGTGGAATAATAATAATAAATCCCCCTGCTATCTTTAGTTCCCTGAATCTCTGCTGCTGATGCTACAGTGTTAGCTTGCTTCATAATGCGCACAACTTACAGTGTCGCTTAGACAAAATGATAAAATATAGCTAGTGATACACAACATTGTGTTCTATAACTTGGGTCAAATACTGATGTGATATTTGTATAGAAGCATCGAGACTTGACAGCTACGGAAGATGTGGGTGGAAATCCCATTCACAAGGGCTAATCGCATTAGTTGTATTTATTTGCCATTCTCCACCTTTCATCCTCATGAAAGCAAACACGACATTATACTCAGTGAATTGAATGAAGGCCATTAGATGAAGAGATGCCACAACAGGCTTGATAGAAAAGCATCTATAGCAATTAAACAGCATATAAAGTGCTTTTATCATCTCAGTGTTTAAGGAAATAATGCAAGTGTAACAAGTAAATGGGTAGAAAAGGCGTACATGTAACAAGATGCTATGACAGCACTGAAAATTAATGAGTAGTGCATAAATGGGTAACCTTCAGCGCCTCTCCCATAATGCACTGCCGACTTGTCGCCTGCGGAGAACTATGGGGAACAATGGTTTTGATTCCTGTAACACATTACCATATGGGTCCAGCGCATTCTTTACTGATGTAATCGCAACGATTTTATTGAGCAGAGAATAGACAGGTAAATAGTTAAATACCCTATTTCTCATTTTCATGGTACTTTCATGGATCTTGGGTATAAATATTTTGTCGACATTTATACTGTTAACATGAGAATGTTGTCATGGCCATAATATTGACATTCATGATGTTGACACAGACGAAATGTCAACATGATTAAAATGTCAACAAAACAGTGTGTCCCGGTGCAGCTACTTACCTGGGAGTGGAGCTTCGGCGACTCCTGTGGTGTCTGCTTGGTCCTGCTGTCAATTGATATAGACTTCCAGCTGTCATTAGTGAGTAATGCTAACCCCTAACCCTAAACTCCCCCTCCTACAGCCTAAACCGAACTCTCCCCCTAGTGCCTAACCCAAACCCCCGCCTCCCACAACCTAACCCTAACCTCCTCTAGTGCCTAACCCAAACCCCCGCCTCCCACAACCTAACCCTAACCTCCTCTAGTGCCTAACCCAAACCCCCGCCTCCCACAACCTAACCCTAACCTCCTCTAGTGCCTAACCCAAACCCCCGCCTCCCACAACCTAACCCTAACCTCCTCTAGGGCCTAACCCAACCCCCCGCATCCCTCAACCTAACCCTAAACTTTCCCCTAGTGTCTAACCCTTACCCCCGCTACCCTCAACCTAACCCTCCCTAGTGCCTAACCCTAACCCTCCAGTCCAGCAACAAAACCCTAACTTTCCCACAAGGGCCTTACCCTAAGCCCCACTTCCTCACCCTAACCTTAATCCTCCCTAGTGCCCAACACTAACCTTCCAGTCCAGCAACCTAACCGTAAAGGGCCCTCACACTTGGCGATTTTGACAACCAACGATATTATCGGTGGCCGATTTTTCACCAACGATTTTTGCATATGCACTTGATGATATCTATGGCCGATTTAGACGATATGACAGTACATTACATCTATATCGTCCAAATTAGCTTGACCAACGATGAACGACTGCTGGGACGAGCATTGTTCATCGCCGATGCATACACACTGAACGATATGAATGATTTATTGTCCATTTTTGAACCCTATCATTCATATCTATCATCGATGTCACTAAGTGTGTAGGGCCCTTACCCTCCTACTAGTGCCTAACCCCAGCCTCCCTCTACCTAATCCTCCCCATAGTGCCTAACCCTGTCCTCTGCCTACCTCAACCTAACCCTCCCACAGCCTAACCCTTAACCTAACCCTCACCTAGTGTCTAACGCTAATCCCGCCTCCCTCAACCTAACCTTAACCCTCCCTAGTGCCTAACCATCCAGTCCAGCAGCCTAACCCTAACCCTCCCAGTAGTGCAAGACTCTAGTGCAGAGGTTCTCAAACTCGGTCCTCAGGACCCCACACAGTGCATGTTTTGCAGGTAACCCAGCAAGTGCACAGGTGTATTAATTACTCACTGACACATTTTAAAAGGCCTACAGGTGGAGCTAATTATTTCACTTGTGATTCTGTGAGGAGACCTGCAATACATGCACTGTGTGGGGTCCTGAGGACCGAGTTTGAGAACCTGTGCTCTAGTGCATTAATTTTTAATACTTGGAAAAATAAATAATTTGTAGAGAACAGCTAGTAATGTAAGAACTTTAAAGAAAATAAATTGATATAATCCATACATATATAGGTATATGCAATTCCGGACGAATTGCGCCTTTTTTTCGACCATTTTAGAATTCGACACTACTCGACAGCCGAAACCCTCCGCCCGGGACCATGAATTCGACATATTCAATTCATAATGGATTCGACACTCCCCTTGTCGAATAACGGACCAATCGTCGAGTAGTGGGCGTCCTGGATTCGACTTCCCGCCGTTTGGAGCCTTATATAGGGCTTGTTTGCTGCGTGCTCAGCAGCCATTTTGTGAACCTGCAGAGTGGAGTGGAGGAGCTGCAGAGCTAGCAAATTGGTTGTTTTTTGCTGTGGTATCGTTTGTACACCCAGCAGGCTTTAATCCAGGACGGACAGGAGGATACCTGTTACCCCGGAGGAGAGTCGTTTTTGGAGTGATTTCTACATTTGTAGGTAAGTACCACATGTGGTCTGGCGTTGCATGTATGTGTTTGTGTAGTGGGGGGGTGCCATGAGGTGTACATGTGGCGTTGCTTTGGGGTGTTTGGGGTATGTATATGTGTGCAGGTATGTGTATATAGCTCCTGTTTGGATTGCTGCAGGTCCTGCTTGTATTGCTGCATGTTTTTTGGGGAGTTTTGTGTTTGGGGGTAGTTTTTCACTTTTTTTTTCTCCATAAAATGTTTTTTGGGTCATGCTTTTGCATTGGTGTACCTCCAGCATGTGCAGGAATGTTTTTTGGCTTGTTTGGGTGATTTTAGAGCGTGTCGGTATCATCCATGTGGTCGACATGTGCTGTCGGTTGTTTGCCAAACACGATTTTTTGCTCCTACTTTAGCACTGTTTGACCTCCAGCATGTGCAGGGATGCTTTTTGGCTTGTTTGGTGTGATTTTAGAGCGTGTCGGTATCATCCATGTGGTCGACATGTGCTGTCGTTTGTTTCCAAAACATGTTTTTTTGCTCCTATTTTAGCACTGGTGCATCCCTGCACATGCTGGAGGTACTTTTTGGCTTGTTTGGGGTGACTTTGAGCGTGTTGGTATCATCCATGTGGTCGACATGTGCTGTCGTTTGTTTGCCAAACATGTTTTTTTGCTCCTACTTTGGCACTGGTTGACCTCCAGCATGTGCAGGGATGCTTTTTGGCTTGTTTGGGGTGATTTTAGAGCGTGTCGGTATCATCCATGTGGTCGACATGTGCTGTCGTTTGTTTCCAAAACATGTTTTTACTTTTTTTGCTCCTATTTTAGCACTGGTTGACCTCCAGCATGTGCAGGGATGCTTGTACGGGGGGTTTGGCTTGTTTGGCTGAGGTCTTTTTTAATTTAAAAAAAAAAAAAATTGGGTGTTTGGTCCTTCTTGAGCACTGGGGTCCCAGCAGCATGACGTGTGGTTGCATATAATTATGTAATGTGTGTTAAATTTGTAAAAATAATTTTTCTTTTTACAACAGAGATGTCCAGGGACAAGCGGCCCCAATCCCCCCCTTCCCCCCACCCCTCAGAAGAATTTTCCCTGCACAGCAATGAGGAGTGGGAGCCGACCCAGGAGGAGGATACAACCGACCAGGCATGCAGTGACCAGCCGCGGTCGTCAAGGGACCAAAGGGAGAAGCAAAAAAAAAAGAAAATGCCTAGAAAGGTAAATACTGACAACACCTGCAGACACAATAGCATCCAACTTGACACACCCTAGTTTGCGCACTGCCATGCACACCTACAGGTATCTTTGCGCACTGCCAGGGATACCGACACACTCACAGGTACATACCGATCATATTAATTGCATGTTTTTTTTTATCCCTAAAGACAAGAAGCCAGCCAGAGGATCAGTCGGAGGAGGAAGCCTCTGGTGAAGACGCAGGACAGTAGAAGCCGAGTGGACCCAGATACACTGAGGCGGAAAACTGTGCCATAGTGGATGGCGTCGACAGGTCCTACAACGTTCTGTATGGACCAAGGGCACAGACCACAGCAGCTAAGACCAAGCGAAACATCTGGGATGCCATCGCGAGACAAGCCACTGCAGTATCTGGAAACCGCCGGAGCACCAGAAACTGCATGAAGCGGTACAGTGATTGCCGCAGTCAGACCAAGAAGAAGATGGGGATTCAGCGCCGACATGAGACAGCTACGGGAGGTGGTCCGGCTCTCAATCTGAAGTGGCTACCCTGGGAGAACGTTATTAAAAGGCGCATGAAACCTGTCATGGTCTAAGGAGTTCGCGGAGGTGTGGACTCCAACCATCCTGCTAGTTTCCCGAGGAGGAAGAACCACCCAGAAGACGGAAGACGGCGGGAGACAAGCAGTCCAAAAGGAGGCCTGATGGTAAGAATACATTCAGATGAGCTGTACTAAATCTTTTTTTTTTTTTTTTGCTAATGTGTTTGTTCTTTTTCCCCAGACACGCCTGCCCAGATGACATCACCTGCGCGCAGGACATCGCCAGTGCGCGGACCATCACCTGCGCAGCAGGCATCGGCAGCAGCGTGCGGACCATCACCTGCGCAGCAAGCATCAGCAGCGCGCAGAAAGTCACCTGCGCGCCAGACATCGTCAGCGCGCAGACCATCACCTGCGCACCAGCCATCAGCGCGCAGAATGTCACCTGCGCGTCAGACACCGTCGGCGACCACACCACCAGCTGGGCGCCAAACTACATCTCCTGCGCGCAGGCCAGCACCAGCTCGTCATCTCTCCAGGAGCTCTGGGACTGTGACTGAAGAGCCTCAACAAGACACTACCCTTGTGGACCCATCACCCGAACTGTTTAAGTCAACAGGGTTAACGGACGAGACTTTTCTTGGGTTTGAAGACAGCCGTGCAGACGTATCCAGCCATATCCTTGAAAGGTCTCCAGAATTGAGGACAAGTGAAGCTCCTGGAGCAGCGGCACCATCAGATGGAGAAGGTTTTTGTTTTTTGGGTTTTTTTGGGGGGGGAGGGGGGGGGTCGCCATTTTTGTATAGTTTATTAACTTTATTTTTTTTTCTTTTGCAAACAGAGGTGCCACGGACCAGCAGCGGACTTGCGTCGGGGATTGGTTCCTACTTCAGGCCGGATCTCTTACAGGATTCATCGGACGATGAGGTGGAAGTGCAGCAGCTCGCTGTTTCTACATCCCTGTGTGAGTAATTATCAAATTGTGAACCTTCTGTCAAAGTCAGAAAAATATCGTGATACACACTGCCATATTTGCACCTCATGCGAGTGCCTGCTGCACGTTCATGAGCCCTGCCGTGCGTGCGCATACTCGCCGTTGCGTGCACCCGCAGGCGCACGGTATGCGCATTTACGGTAGAGTTTATGCACGCCTAGCGTGCGACTCAATCGTAACATATTTTAACCATATAATGTATTTTGTAGATTATGGTCCCTTTGATAGAATCTGAAAGTTTAGTTAATGTAGCATGTTCATAGACAGAGAGATCCCTCTTTGTTTGATACGAAGGGTCGGACAGGGGTTATACAGTGGTGTTTAGTATCCATCGGAAGAGTATTTAATTAGCAATATTCCGGTGTTGGTTTGAAGCGGATTAATCGCTCGTGCGAATAGTTATGGACATAAGAAGTTTATGGACATTTACTATTATTTGCACTTTATTATCCATGCGGCGGGAAACCTAGTTTCCCACCCACCTGAGCAGTTGGAAATAGTCACAGCCCACCTGTATGAATCAACCTATGACCTTTTGTTATAATGCGAAGACGAATTCCTGTGTCCAATGAACAATAAGAATATAGGGACCATTGTACTGTATTGTGTGTAGTGTATAAAAGGACAAGCCGATCTGGGCCAGCTCTCTATTCTCTTCAACGGTTCTCATCACTGATAATCGGGAGCTGGATATCCAGAAGGCGCATGCGATTGTTTCCCTTTGTGCGTAAGTTTCTCCGCAACCATATTGTCTTTATTGTTATTGTGAGCCATCATCTCTCTTCTCTCCTCTCTCTCTCTCTCTTTTCTCTTAAATGTGATTGTCCTGCTATTGTATTTTATGTGTAGTTATTCGGTTAGGTAATCTGTGTTATTTTGGTAGTGTATAACTTGTACTGTGTATTCTTTTGAAATAGAACGTTCATTTAAGGTGTTAGAACCTAAGACCGGTATCTGTGTATTCATTATATTCCTAAGTATTCTCAGAGCGTCGTAGACGCTCATACAGCTTCTAGACTAACAAGGTTACACTGTGTTGCATTTACACCTTATCACTGCACAAGGGTTTACATTATAAGTATATTGTTTATGGTATAGCAATAAAGGTTTAACACTGTGAGCGTCAGCGCCGCTTGTGATCTCCTCGTGGTCCCGAGCGTCCGCTACGCTGATAGCGTATCATTACGTTAGTCGGCAGCCACTAGCGTGCTTGCCTGTACGCTCTTAGCCGTGAGCGAACGTGCCGCTCGTGCGTCTCGACCACGGCTAAACGTCTGTTACGCTACGTGCGTACTCATACGGTAAATCATACGCTACTTGCGTACTGTGTTCTTTAGGTTTTAAGTAAGATAAATATTAGGCTTTATCACTTCAAACAAATGTATGAATGTGTATACTAATTTCTAATTTTTATTTTCAGCTTCACAAATGCAATTGGTGGCAGACGTACAGGTAGGGCAGGATCCCTCAAATGTTCAGAGGGTACACACCCTGGCAGCAGAGCTGACTGCCCGCCAGGATAATTACACGAATGTCGTTGATACCAGACTGGACGCCATTGAGAAGACAATGGAGAAGATGGCCAACGGTCTGGTTGAAATGCAAAAGGCTCTTGCCGACAGCACGGCAGAAACGCAAAAGACCAGACGAGAAGATCACAGGGAGACTATGAACTAGTGATGTGCACCGGAAATTTTTCGGGTTTTGTGTTTTGGTTTTGGATTCGGTTCCGCGGCCGTGTTTTGGATTCGGACGCATTTTGGCAAAACCTCCCTGAAAAGTTTTTGTCGGATTCGGGTGTGTTTTGGATTTGGGTGTTTGTTTACAAAAAACCCTCAAAAACAGCTTAAATCATAGAATTTGGGGGTCGTTTTGATCCCATAGTATTATTAACCTCAATAACCATAATTTCCACTCATTTTCAGTCTATTCTGAACACCTCACACCTCACAATATTATTTTTAGTCCTAAAATTTGCACCGAGGTCGCTGGATGGCTAAGCTAAGCGACACAAGTGGCCGACACAAACACCTGGCCCATCTAGGAGTGGCACTGCAGTGTCAGGCAGGATGGCACTTCAAAAAAATAGTCCCCAAACAGCACATGATGCAAAGAAAAAAATAGGCGCACCAAGGTCGCTGTGTGACTAAGCTAAGCGACACAAGTGGCCGACACAAACACCTGGCCCATCTAGGAGTGGCACTGCAGTGTCAGACAGGATGGCACTTCAAAAAAATAGTCCCCAAACAGCACATGATGCAAAGAAAAAAAGAGGCGCACCAAGGTCGCTGTGTGACTAAGCTAAGCGACCCAAGTGGCCGAAACAAACACCTGGCCCATCTAGGAGTGGCACTGCAGTGTCAGACAGGATGGCACTTCAAAAAAATAGTCCCCAAACAGCACATGATGCAAAGAAAAAAAGAGGCGCAATGAGGTAGCTGTGTGACTAAGCTAAGCGACCCAAGTGGCCGACACAAACACCTGGCCCATCTAGGAGTGGCACTGCAGTGTCAGACAGGATGGCACTTCAAAAAAATAGTCCCCAAACAGCACATGATGCAAAGAAAAAATAGAGGCGCACCAAGGTCGCTGTGTGACTAAGCTAAGCGACACAAGTGGCCGACACAAACACCTGGCCCATCTAGTAGTGACACTGCAGTTTTCTAGCGAGAGGATAAGTGCTTCCATCCTCATGTGAATCTAAACCACTAGCCATGAACATAGGCCAGGGCCTCAGCCGTTCCTTGCCACTCCGTGCCGTAAATGGCATATTGGCAAGTTTACGCTTCTCATCAGTTGCTTTCAATTTTGATTTTTGGGTAATTTTACTGAACTTTTGTTTTTGGATTTTACATGCTCTCTACTATGACATTGGGGATCGGCCTTGGCAGACGACGTTGATGGCATTTCATCGTCTCGGCCATGACTAGTGGCAGCAGCTTCAGCACGAGGTGGAAGTGGATCTTAATCTTTCCCTATTTTAACCTCCACATTTTTGTTCTCCATTTTTTAATGTGTGGAATTATATGCCAGTATCAATAGCAATGGCCTACTACTATATATACTGCGCACAACTGAAATGCACCACAGGTATGGATGGATAGTATACTTGACGAAACAGAGGTAGGTAGAGCAGTGGCCTTCCGTACCGTACTGCTATATATACTGGTGGTCACTGTCAGCAAACTGCAAAACTAAAATGCACCACAGGTATAGAATCTAGATGGATAGTATACTTGACGACACAGAGGTAGGTAGAGCAGTGGCCTTCCGTACCGTACTGCTATATATACTGGTGGACACTGTCTGCAAACTGCAAAACTAAAATGCACCACAGGTATAGATTCTAGATGGATAGTATACTTGACGACACAGAGGTAGGTAGAGCAGTGGCCTTCCGTACCGTACTGCTATATATACTGGTGGTCACTGTCAGCAAAACTCTGCACTGTACTCCTCCTATATAATACTGCTGGTCCCCAGTCCCCACAATAAAGCAGTGTGAGTACAGATATATGCAGCACACTGAGCACAGATATGGAGTGTTTTTCAGGCAGACAACGTATACTGGTGGTCACTGGTCAGCAAAACTCTGCACTGTACTCCTCCTATATAATACTGCTGGTCCCCAGTCCCCACAATAAAGCAGTGTGAGTACAGATATATGCAGCACACTGAGCACAGATATGGAGTGTTTTTCAGGCAGACAACGTATACTGGTGGTCACTGGTCAGCAAAACTCTGCACTGTACTCCTCCTATATAATATACTGGTGGTCCCCAGTCCCCACAATAAAGCAGTGTGAGCACAGATATATGCAGCACACTGAGCACAGATATGGAGTGTTTTTCAGGCAGACAACGTATACTGGTGGTCACTGTCAGCAAAACTCTGCACTGTACTCCTCCTATATAATACTCCTGGTCCCCAGTCCCCACAATAAAGCAGTGTGAGCACAGATATATGCAGCACACTGAGCACAGATATGGAGTGTTTTTCAGGCAGACAACGTATACTGGTGGTCACTGGTCAGCAAAACTCTGCACTGTACTCCTCCTATATAATATACTGGTGGTCCCCAGTCCCCACAATAAAGCAGTGTGAGCACAGATATATGCAGCACACTGAGCACAGATATGGAGTGTTTTTCAGGCAGACAACGTATACTGGTGGTCACTGTCAGCAAAACTCTGCACTGTACTCCTCCTATATAATACTGCTGGTCCCCAGTCCCCACAATAAAGCAGTGTGAGCACAGATATATGCAGCACACTGAGCACAGATATGGAGTGTTTTTCAGGCAGACAACGTATACTGGTGGTCACTGTCAGCAAAACTCTGCACTGTACTCCTCCTATATAATATACTGGTGGTCCCCAGTCCCCACAATAAAGCAGTGTGAGCACAGATATATGCAGCACACTGAGCACAGATATGGAGTGTTTTTCAGGCAGACAACGTATACTGGTGGTCACTGTCAGCAAAACTCTGCACTGTACTCCTCCTATATAATACAGCTGCCCAGTCCCCACAATTAAGCAATAAGCACAAATATTTGCATCAACATTAATAAACGGAGAGGACGCCAGCCACGTCCTCTCCCTAACATTTCCAATGCACGAGTGAAAATGGCGGTGACGCGCGGCTGTTTATATAGAATCCGAATCTCGCGAGAATCCGACAGCAGGATGATGACGTTCGGGCGCGCTCGGGTTAACCGAGCCATACGGGAGAATCCGAGTATGCCTCGGACCCGTGTAAAATGGGTGAAGTTCGGGGGGGTTCGGTTTCCGAGGAACCGAACCCGCTCATCACTACTATGAACATCCTTCAAGTTCTGGCCACATCCATCAACCGGCTGGTGGATAACACATCATGCCTGGCACACAGCGTTGACAACATGTCGGAGAGCCAACGACATTCGGCAGCCAGCCACCAGATCATCGCAACCACGCAGCAGATGATGTACGATAAGCTCCCAGAGCCAGCTCATCAACACGCTGGTGAACCACCACATCCGCCATCACAAGCCACACGGATAGTATGGATGGTCACAGCTGTACCAAGGATATACAGGTATGTACCCCACCTACCAGATGCCTCCACCACCAACACCGGCCGCATCATCTACACCAGCACGGCCACCGAGGCCAATTCAACGCACCCCACAGCCGCCCAGGGCATCAACGCCACTTCAGGAGGAAGAAGAGGATCCGGACGGACAACCACCATAAGCCCGGTCGTATTGTTTTATTATTTACTCTTTATGTTTTTCATGTTTCCCTTTCTCCCCCTCCCATTAGTTTTTTCTTCTTCTTACTATTGTTTTATATTTGTGTTGGGCTCCCCCACCCCCGACCGGATACTACCAAGGAGCTTTATGTCTAGGCATACATGCACGGGCATGTATGCGGGCGCGTGTGGTAACTGATGAAAGCTCCTTGTGGTTACATATATGATGGGCCAAAGAGCTATTCTGATACCACTTTTTTTAAAAAAACAAACTTCTTTTTGTATTGGTGTAAATTAGGCTTTCAGTGTTGTGTGAATTTACTATTCATTAGTGTTTATTTTTGGCTTCTTCATAGGATTGGGTGGAAAATTGCAGTGGACGGCGTAGTTCGTGTTGTGCTTACCAAGGTGAGTAAAGCCATGTTTCAATGTATATATTTAAGAAACTTTGGACCGCCTGCCCTTGGGGAACAACACAGTCCAGCAATGGGTCATGCTGGACTGCATGGTTCCACAAGTGCAGGCGTGTCAAAGTGCTGAACACTGACACCACTCTGCCACTTTGGACCGCCTGACCTTGGGGAACAACACAGTCCAGCAATGGGTCATGCTGGATTGTGTGGTTCCACAAGTGCAGCTGTGTCAAAGTGCTGACCACTGTCTTGACTCTGGCACTTTGGACCGCCTAACCTTGGAGAACAACACAGTCCAGCAATGGGTCATGCTGGACTGCGTGGTTCCACAAGTGCAGCCGTGTCAAAGTGCTGAACATTGACACCACTCTGCCACTTTGAACCGCCTGACCTTGGGGAACAATACAGTCCAGCAATGGGTCATGCTGGACTGTGTGGTTCCACAAGTGCAGCCGTGTCAAAGTGCTGAACACTGACACCACTCTGCCACTTTGGACCGCCTGACCTTGGGGAACAACACAGTCCAGCAATGGGTCATGCTGGACTGTGTGGTTCCACAAGTGCAGCCGTGTCAAAGTGCTGAACACTGACACCACTCTGCCACTTTGGACCGCCTGACCTTGGGAACAACACAGTCCAGCAATGGGTCATGCTGGACTGTGTGGTTCCACAAGTGCAGCCGTGTCAAAGTGCTGAACACTGACACCACTCTGCCACTTTGGACCGCCTGATCTTGGGGAACAACACAGTCCAGCAATGGGTCATGCTGGACTGTGTGGTTCCACAAGTGCAGCCGTGTCAAAGTGCTGAACACTGACACCACTCTGCCACTTTGGACCGCCTGACCTTGGGGAACAACACAGTCCAGCAATGGGTCATGCTGGACTGTGTGGTTCCACAAATGTTCTTGGGAAATGAATGAACATGACATCATTAGTGTCTTTACTTAATTTCTTTTTTTTTCACAGATATCTACACAAGAAAAGAATGTAAAGAAGAACAAACTACTTTTTTTGTTTTATTACATTTTATTTTTTAATCCAAAATAAAATACAATTATATTTCTTCAATAAATTTTTAAAATTAGAAGTTTTGTGTGTATTTCTTTAAATTATTAGTAAATAAAATGTAAAATATGGCATTTCAGAGATGCAGTGGTATTGTGTTAGGTCGCCCATGGTACATCGGTGGAACTGTCGTGTCCCTTCACATCCACGCAACTTGGGAAGGATACTCCGCAAGACTTGTGGAAGAGAATAGAATGAGGTTCCAGGTATTTGTGTCATCCAAAGACAAGGTACAAGCAGGTTACATCGGCCTTTGTCCCAAATGCAACCCTCCGGCACTTGAGAAACTACACATCCAAGCATGCCCTGACACAGCGTAAGCATTGCTGTGTCAGGGCATGATTGGATATGCAGTTTTGCAAATGCCGGAGGGCCGCAGTTGGGACATGCCTGGGTTACTTAGACAAGTGGGAGTTTTGGGCAATACATCTCACCTGAGGGGGTGTGTCTGCTACATGGCGGAGGTTCAGGTCCACATCACAAGTAGGTCGCCCATGGTACAGCAGGGGAACTGTCTGGTCCCTTCATCCACGCTGGTTCCTGCACCTTGGGAAGGATACTCCGCAAGACCTGTGGAAGAGAATAGTATGGTGTCATCCAAAGACAAGGTACAAGCAACACTTGGAAACAAGCAGGTTACATTGGCCTTTGTCCCAAATGCAACCCTCCGGCACTTGAGAAACTACACATCCAATCATGCCCTGACACAGCGTAAGCATTGCTGTGTCAGGGCATGATTGGATATGCAGTTTTGCAAATGCCGGAGGGCCGCAGTTGGGACATGCCTGGGTTACTTAGACAAGAGGGCGTTTTGGGCAATACATCTCACCTGTGGAAGAGACTAAGGAGGTAATTTGAGAGTGTTTCCTCCACCCTGGGAAAGAACAAAAGGTCCCAGCAACACTGCGCATATACACAGGTTACTCAGACAAGATGGAGTTTTGGCCAATACATCTCACCTGAAAGAGTGACTCTAACATGGCGGTGATTCAGGTCCACATCACAAGTAGGACGTCCATGGTAGAGTGGGGTAAACTGGTCCAATACTGGAGTGGCTTTGCAGAAGTGTATCCTGGGTAAAACTGTTGAATCATGGGTACATTCCCCTCAGCAGAGTGAAGAAAAAAATATTATTTTTAAAAATCTATTAAAAAATACTTGTGGGTCAAAAATTGACAAACCAAGCAGATAATCCCTTCAAATATAAATAGATATGCTATTATCAATCCAAAAAGCTAAAAAAAAAAATGTTTTAAATTTTTTTAATCAGCTCTCGCCAGCAAAGTGAGACGGAATTAAATTGACGAAATTACTGTCGAAAAGCACTGTTGTCGAATCGACATTCTTCAATTGAATATACTTTTGTCGAAAAGCCGCATTTTGACCATTGCAGACATGTCGAATTTTGAAAATGTCGATTTGCAAAAAGTGGAATCTGAAACGGAAGGTATTTTGGCGAAAAGTACTGTATTGCATTGTCGAATCCAATTCGACAGGTTTTTTTTGTCGAAAATGCCCCGTTTTTCGACATTTTCATGAATTCGACCGCAATTGCATATACCCCATAGGCTACTACTCAATGTTGTAACCCTAAGCATGTGTCTAATTTTCCTGTATTGGTGACTGTAGGTTATAATAGTAATAACATGACTCAGTATAATGTCATAACAATAACAAATTGACAAAGTCCTGTATAAGGTAATACGCTGAATAGAATAACCTATATCAGATATATGCACAACAGGTTAAGTGGGCTCATGAAGAGAGAAAGGGGGCTCCTATGAGTGTCCAAACACACAGAAACCTAATGTCCAATTCTTCACAAGAGGTTTAGGTATAAGATAGGAAAACAGGTCTTATTACATGTATCTTGGGAAAATAAATCAAAACTAGAGATGAGTTTTCCGATTTTTCTGAGTCGAACCGAGCCCCAGCTCAGGTCCTTCCACAAAGTTTGGTTCTCGTATCTTAAAAAAGGATTTTGCTACATTTGTATCACTCTGCGTGTATCTTGGCCCTATTTGGTGATTGGATCAATCAGGATAACCCCAAACTGTTGGTAAGCCTGGAACAAAGCATGGTGTATCCTCTCCCTTTAACCGTCTTGTTATGGCTACTGGCATCTGAAGGCAAATTACTCACCAAAAACTCTTATGTTGTACAAGCTAGTGAAGCTACTCGGAAAACCTGGTTGGTTTTTCACTTTTATGTCTCCCATAGAGACTTTTTTAAGTTTTTACAAATAAGATATTGGTGGACAAAGTCCACACCTTCTCCACATACAATATCCCCCATCCCCAAATACACTTGAGAGTTATTTACCAGAAAAGAAAGTAAAGGGAGTATAGCCAGATGGTATAATTTTATGAACATCTCTCAGACCCAATGGAAATTCCCGTTTCAGGTTAACGGGTAAGGAGACCTTGGCTGTATCATATCGGATGAAGAATGGACAGCTGTTTTTCAATCCTGTTTCCGTCTTTCTAGATGTGTATCTCCTATAGAGGCATTTTATAAACTTTTACACCACTTATATTTCACATCGATTCGACTACATTCAATGAAACCAGATATATCTAGTAAATGTTGGTGTGAGTGTGGCATTGAGGGAACTTTAATACACATTTTTTGGACGTGTCCAGTTATTGTAAATCTTGGATATCTGTGTTCTCTCTAAAATCCTGGGACATTCTGTAATTCTTCATTCAAAATTAGCCTTACTCCACATTTATTGTGGAGATATGTCTTACAATGATAGGTATACTATACAGTATTATGAACCATATTCTTATCAGCACAAAAATACCAATAGCGCATCAGTGGTGCACACCTATACTCCCTACGATGGAGGCAATAGAAAACGTAATACACTACGAGTTTGAAATGGCTGGGGCAGCTTACTACTCCTCGGCTTCTTGCTCCCATTTACGTTGGTTTCCACGGAGCAATTACAGATATCTTATGTGATCAAGGGAGAATTGTAGTCATTATGAGAACCGTTCATTTAGTATGGTTATTACTATTCATTATTGACTATTCACTCATCAGCTGTTTGTTGGGTTTATATGTACCCCAGTAAGTCGATGCACCTTTAATGCGAACCATAATGTAGTATTTTGTATTCTTGAATAATGTGTACCATTGTACCCGTCCTACTCTTATCCCTTTAAAAATTTCAATTCAGGTGCAACTTATACAGGAGAGTATATGGAGAGGGTGCGGGCTGCAATACTACATACTAGCTACATGTTACATGATTTTAGCAGTTTTTATAATTTTTTTTTAGAAATATAGATCCAAAACCAAAACACTTGAGGGCAGTTTTGCCCAAACCAAACTCAAAACATCTTAATGATTTAGAAGAACAGAAACGAAAACTTTATATATACGCCCACATCACAAAGACCTCTGCAATTACGTACTCATACGCAGCATTGACACAATAACGAGGTACATTGGGGGTCATTCCGAGTTGTTCGCTCGCAAGCTGCTTTTAGCAGCATTGCACACGCTAAGCCGCCGCATACTGGGAGTGAATTTTAGCTTACCAAAATTGCGAACGAAAGATTAGCAAAATTGCGAATAGACACTTCTTAGCAGTTTCTGAGTAGCTCCACACTTACTCGGCATCTGCGATCAGTTCAGTCAGTTTCGTTCCTGGTTTGACGTCACAAACACACCCAGCGTTCGGCCAGACACTCCTCCGTTTCTCCAGCCACTCCCGCGTTTTTCCCAGAAACGGTAGCGTTTTTTCGCACACACCCATAAAACGGCCAGTTTCCGCCCAGAAACACCCACTTCCTGTCAATCACATTACGATCACCAGAACGAAGAAAAAACCTCGTAATGCCGTGAGTAAAATACCTAACTGCATAGCAAATTTACTTGGCGCAGTCGCACTGCGGACATTGCGCATGCGCATTAGCGACTAATCGCTCCGATGCGAGAAAAAAATAACGAGCGAACAACTCGGAATGACCCCCCATTGACTCTTAGGGTTGACTTATGGCTATGCAGACTGGCCGTGGCAGTAGCGGAAATGGCGCCATGTTTCTCTGCATACATGATTGCAGCTGAAGGCACTTACACACCTCAAAAGCGGGCAGTCAGCTGATTATCACTCCATTGTGAAAACATCGGCATAACATAAACCACTGGTGGGGAACGTCCGGCCCGCACAGCCTCTTCATCCGGCCTGGCGCCTAGTGCTTCAGCCGCTGCTATGTGAGTGGAGGAGAGCGCAGCGCAGTGCCTCTCCTGCCCCTCAATGTGCTCAGTGATGTCCGGACTCTGGTTTTTGGTCTCCGGCGGTGGTGGGGTGAATCTCATTGGTTTGTTAGCCAATCAGAGCTCGCAGACCGGCATCCCCGGCTCCTGATTGTCTGCCAGTCCACGAGTTCATTTGAGATACCCGCCGCCGGAGACCGGACTTCACTGAGCATTGAGGGGCAGGAGAGGCGCTGCACGGTGCTCTCCTCCCCTCACATCGCAGCAACAACAGCGGTGAGCAGCAGTGTGGGGGAGAGCACTGTGGGGCAATGTATATCTGGCACAGTGGGGCAATGTGTATCTGGCACAGTAGGGCAATGTGTATTTGGCACAGTGGGGCAATGTGTATCTGGCACAGTAGGGCAATGTGTATCTGGCACTGTGGGGCAATGTATATCTGGCACAGTGGGGCAATGTGTATCTGGCACAGTGGGGCAATGTGTATCTGGCACAGTGGGGCAATGTGTATCTGGCACAGTGGGGCAATGTGTATCTGGCACAGTGGGGCAATGTATATCTGGCACAGTGGGGCAATGTGTATCTGGCACAGTGGGGCAATGTGTATCTGGCACAGTGGGGCAATGTGTATCTGGCACAGTGGGGCAATGTATATCTGGCACAGTGGGGCAATGTGTATCTGGCACAGTGGGGCAATGTATATCTGGCACAGTGGGGCAATGTATATCTGGCACAGTGGGGCAATGTGTATCTGGCACAGTGGGGCAATGTGTATCTGGCACAGTGGGGCAATGTGTATCTGACACAGTGGGGCAATGTGTATCTGGCACAGTGGGGCAATGTATATCTGGCACAGTGGGGCAATGTGTATCTGGCACAGTGGGGCAATGTGTATCTGGCACAGTGGGGCAATGTGTATCTGGCACAGTGGGGCAATGTGTATCTGGCACAGTAGGGCAATGTGTATCTGGCACAGTGGGGCAATGTGTATCTGGCACAGTGGGGCAATGTGTATCTGGCACAGTGGGGCAATGTGTATCTGACACAGTGGGGCAATGTGTATCTGGCACAGTGGGGCAATGTGTATCTGGCACAGTGGGGCAATGTGTATCTGGCACAGTGGGGCAATGTATATCTGGCACAGTGGGGCAATGTGTATCTGGCACAGTGGGGCAATGTGTATCTGGCACTGTGGGGCAATGTGTATCTGGCACAGTGGGGCAATGTGTATCTGGCACAGTAGGGCAATGTGTATTTGGCACAGTGGGGCAATGTGTATCTGGCACAGTGGGGCAATGTGTATCTGGCACAGTGGGGCAATGTGTATCTGGCACTGTGGGGCAATGTGTATCTGGCACAGTGGGGCAATGTGTATCTGGCACAGTGGGGCAATGTGTATCTGGCACAGTAGGGCAATGTGTATCTGGCACAGTGGGGCAATGTGTATCTGGCACAGTGGGGCAATGTGTATCTGGCACAGTGGGGCAATGTGTATCTGACACAGTGGGGCAATGTGTATCTGGCACAGTGGGGCAATGTGTATCTGGCACAGTGGGGCAATGTGTATCTGGCACAGTGGGGCAATGTGTATCTGGCACAGTGGGGCAATGTGTATCTGGCACAGTGGGGCAATGTATATCTGGCACAGTGGGGCAATGTGTATCTGGCACAGTGGGGCAATGTGTATCTGGCACAGTAGGGCAATGTGTATTTGGCACAGTGGGGCAATGTGTATCTGGCACAGTGGGGCAATGTGTATCTGGCACAGTAGGGCAATGTGTATCTGGCACTGTGGGGCAATGTATATCTGGCACAGTGGGGCAATGTGTATCTGGCACAGTGGGGCAATGTGTATCTGGCACAGTGGGGCAATGTGTATCTGGCACAGTGGGGCAATGTGTATCTGACACAGTGGGGCAATGTGTATCTGGCACAGTGGGGCAATGTGTATCTGGCACAGTGGGGCAATGTGTATCTGGCACAGTGGGGCAATGTGTATCTGGCACAGTGGGGCAATGTATATCTGGCACAGTGGGGCAATGTGTATCTGGCACAGTGGGGCAATGTGTATCTGGCACAGTAGGGCAATGTGTATCTGGCACAGTAGGGCAATGTGTATTTGGCACAGTGGGGCAATGTGTATCTGGCACAGTGGGGCAATGTGTATCTGGCACAGTAGGGCAATGTGTATCTGGCACAGTGGGGCAATGTGTATCTGGCACAGTGGGGCAATGTATATCTGGCACAGTGGGGCAATGTGTATCTGGCACAGTGGGGCAATGTGTATCTGGCACAGTGGGGCAATGTGTATCTGGCACAGTGGGGCAATGTATATCTGGCACAGTGGGGCAATGTGTATCTGGCACAGTAGGGCAATGTGTATCTGACACAGTGGGGCAATGTGTATCTGGCACAGTGGGGCAATGTGTATCTGGCACAGTGGGGCAATGTGTATCTGGCACAGTGGGGCAATGTGTATCTGACACAGTGGGGCAATGTGTATCTGGCACAGTGGGGCAATGTGTATCTGGCACAGTGGGGCAATGTGTATCTGGCACAGTGGGGCAATGTATATCTGGCACAGTGGGGCAATGTGTATCTGGCACAGTGGGGCAATGTGTATCTGGCACAGTGGGGCAATGTGTATCTGGCACAGTGGGGCAATGTATATCTGGCACAGTGGGGCAATGTGTATCTGGCACAGTGGGGCAATGTGTATCTGGCACAGTAGGGCAATGTGTATCTGACACAGTGGGGCAATGTGTATCTGGCACAGTGGGGCAATGTATATCTGGCACAGTGGGGCAATGTGTATCTGGCACAGTGGGGCAATGTGTATCTGGCACAGTGGGGCAATGTGTATCTGGCACAGTGGGGCAATGTATATCTGGCACAGTAGGGCAATGTGTATCTGGCACAGTGGGGCAATGTGTATCTGGCACAGTGGGGCAATGTGTATCTGGCACAGTGGGGCAATGTGTATCTGGCACAGTGGGGCAATGTATATCTGGCACAGTGGGGCAATGTGTATCTGGCACAGTGGGGCAATGTGTATCTGGCACAGTAGGGCAATGTGTATCTGACACAGTGGGGCAATGTGTATCTGGCACAGTGGGGCAATGTGTATCTGGCACAGTGGGGCAATGTATATCTGGCACAGTGGGGCAATGTGTATCTGGCACAGTGGGGCAATGTGTATCTGGCACAGTGGGGCAATGTGTATCTGACACAGTGGGGCAATGTGTATCTGGCACAGTGGGGCAATGTGTATCTGACACAGTGGGGCAATGTGTATCTGGCACAGTAGGGCAATGTGTATTTGGCACAGTGGGGCATTGTGTATCTGACACAGTGGGGTAATGTGTATTTGGCACAGTGGGGCATTGTGTATCTGACACAGTGGGGTAATGTGTATTTGGCACAGTGGGGTATTGTGTATCTGGCACAGTGTATCTGGCACAGTGGGGCAATGTATATCTGACACTGTGGGTAATGTATATCTGGCACTGTGGGTAATGTATATCTGGCACTGTGGGGCAATGTGTATCTGGCACTGTGGTGGCATATGTGTATCTGGCAGTGCACTACTGGGGGCATATGTGTATCTGGCACTGCACTATTGGGGGCACCCATTTTTTGGCGCATGAGCACACAGTACCACTAAGGTGCATATATACTGGGGTGTATCTACTGGGGCATAACTATTGGGGCATAACTACTGGGGGCAGGCTAATTTTTAAGTTGATAATTTTTGTATGGCCCCCAAAGGATTTTATAAATATCCATATGGCCCTTGGTAGAAAAAAGGTTCCCCACCCCTGGCGTAAACAAACATGAATTAGGCTCTTTATTATCCAGGGTTTGATAGAGCGCCCACTATGCCGGGTGGACTGTGGTAAATCTACATACAATCTGCTGAAAGGTTACTACATTATACATCTAATCATCTATAATATAAAGTGCCAGACACTCATGTACAAAGCAACTAAATATAAAATGACTATCCTAGCAATCATTTTATACTCATCCTGCCACTGGCACTGAGGAGGATTGTGCACTTAATACCCAGGCTTGCTTAAGGGGCCTAGTGGTCTGCTGCCATCCCCACCCCCGCCACCCGCCACTCCCAAGCATACTTACCTTGGTCTGTGAAGCGAGTCCCTCCACCGAGCCATCTTCCCAGTGCAATCTTTGGGAAAATGGTGTTGCACAGTGAAAGCAAAGTCTTTGCTCTCTAGTGCACATGCACCATCTTCCTGAATATCACTGAGATGATGGCTGAGGAGGAGGAACCCACTACCCAGATCAAACAAGGTAAGGTTCCTCCCCCTCCCTCTCACGGCCCCTCCCCTTATGATCGATGTGGGCCCCTCAATTATTATTCTTTTAGATGCATTTTTTTCTACGGGATGTAGACACGCCCCCTGTTTGGGCCATGCACCTATTATTACCAGTTATATATATAGCACACATATTCCGCAGCGCTTTACAGAGAATATTTTGCCCATTCACATCAGTCCCTGCCCCAGTGGAGCTTACACTCTATATTCCCTATCACATGTACACACAGACACATTCACGCTAGGGTTAATTTTGTTAGGAGCCGATTAACCTACCAGTATATTTTTGGATCGTGAGAGAAAACCGGAGAACCCAGAGAAAACCCACGCAAGTACGGGGAGAATATACAAACTCCACACAGATAGGGCCATGGTGGGAATCGCACCCATAACCTCGGTGCTGTGAGGCAGTAATGCTAACCATTACACCATCCGTACTGCCCAATTACGGTGGCTAGTGTACACAACAGACACCAATCTATCCACTTACCTGCATGGCCCATTGTAATGGCTAGATTACAATGCAAAGGCTACTCTGTAGTATAGTATGTATGTGGAGTCCTTGATCCACAGAAGAGCTCCTTTTTGAAGCTAATATACACAGCTCCATTCGGATGACAGCTTTACATAGCAGAATCCCATTCTGTCTGCTGGTGCCTGCCCTAAGGCAGAGCTTGTGACTAGTAGAAACCCAAATGCCACAAAGCAACCTAATGTCAGGTGACATCATTGCAGTGCAGCTGGGTCTGGAACATGGCACATTACATGCCGTACATTGGTCCCGGTCCCGCTGGGGCCTCTGTAACTGTCACAGTTTTGCATTGTCTTCCTCTGGATTAGCACAATCAGAATTTGAACGTTTATCATCCTTATTCAGCCTCATTAGCAATGTAGCTACGTACGTCTAATAATCATTGCGCTACTATTCATTTTTCAGACAAGGACATTAACCAAACACTCCTCATATCATTAATTAATCACCTTTAATGATTCCTTTGCATGACAGGTTTAGCTGATTCAATGAAAACTATTTTTTTGTACTCCTGATGAAGCTTGTATGCATGAAGATTATGGGGGTAATTCTGAGTTGATCGCAGCAGAAACTTTGTTAGCAGTTGGGCAAAACCATGTGCACTGCAGGGGGGGCAGATATAACATGTGCAGAGAGAGTTAGATTTGGGTGGGGTGTGTTCAATCTGCAATCTAAATTGCAGTGTAAAAATAAAGCAGCCAGTATTTACCCTGCACAGAAACAAAATAACCCACCCAAATCTTACTCTCTCTACACATGTTATATCTGCCTCCCCTGCAGTGCACATGGTTTTGCCCAACTGCTAACAAAATTCCGGCTGCGATCAACTTGGAATTACCCCCCATACTCTGGTAGATAAGATTAACAAATCTTGGACTTTGCTTAAGTAATGGGCACCTGCTGCTTCATGCCTAATCAACCATGGAGCCAGGGCTGCCAACTACCTTCAGTCAATTACTGACACTGACAAAACTCTCTACCTGCAGAGTATTCATACATACTAGAGATGAGCGGGTTCGGTTTCTCTGAATCCGAACCCGCCCGAACTTCAGGTTTTTTTACACGGGTCCGAGCGACTCGGATCTTCCCGCCTTGCTCGGTTAACCCGAGCGCGCCCGAACGTCATCATCCCGCTGTCGGATTCTCGCGAGGCTCGGATTCTATCGCGAGACTCGGATTCTATATAAGGAGCCGCGCGTCGCCGCCATTTTCACACGTGCATTGAGATTGATAGGGAGAGGACGTGGCTGGCGTCCTCTCCGTTTATAGAGAGTGAGACTAGAGTAGAGAGAGACACAGTATTATTTACTTTAGTAATTTTGGGGAGCATTAGGAGGAGTACTACTACTTGCTGAAGTGATAGTGTGACTGTATATCTGACTTGTGGGGGAGACAGTGGGGAGCAGTTAGAGTCTGAGAGCAGGAGTACATATTTTAACGTACAGTGCACACTTTTGCTGGCACTCTGCTGCCAGAGTGCCACACTGCCATTGTGACCACACTGACCACCAGTATATATTGTGATTGTCTGCTTAGGAGTACTACTTGCAAGTTGCTGATAGTGTGACCAGTGACCTGACCACCAGTTTAATTAATCACCACCAGTTTAATATATATATATATATATATAATTGTATATAATATATATATAATTGTATATGTATACCACCTACCCGTGTTTTTTTTTTTCTCTGACGTCCTAAGTGGATGCTGGGGACTCCGTCAGGACCATGGGGAATAGCGGCTCTGCAGGAGACAGGGCACAAAAGTAAAAGCTTTAGGATCAGGTGGTGTGCACTGGCTCCTCCCCCTATGACCCTCCTCCAAGCCTCAGTTAGATTTTTGTGCCCGGCCGAGAAGGGTGCAATCTAGGTGGCTCTCCTAAAGAGCTGCTTAGAGTAAAAGTTTTGTTAGGTTTTTTTTTATTTTCAGTGAGTCCTGCTGGCAACAGGCTCACTGCATCGAGGGACTTAGGGGAGAGAAGTGAACTCACCTGCGTGCAGGATGGATTGGCTTCTTAGGCTACTGGACACCATTAGCTCCAGAGGGAGTCGGAACACAGGTCTCACCCTGGGGTTCGTCCCGGAGCCGCGCCGCCGACCCCCTTGCAGATGCCGAAAAGTGAAGAGGTCCAGAAACCGGCGGCAGAAGACTTTTCAGTCTTCATAAGGTAGCGCACAGCACTGCAGCTGTGCGCTATTGTTGTCAGCACACTTCATAGCAGCGGTCACTGAGGGTGCAGGGCGCTGGGGGGGGCGCCCTGGGCAGCAATGATAGTACCTTATTCTGGCTAAAAATACATCACATATAGCCCCTGGGGGCTATATGGATGTATTTAACCCCTGCCAGGTCTCAGAAAAACGGGAGAAGAAGCCCGCCGAAAAGGGGGCGGGGCCTATTCTCCTCAGCACACAGTGCCATTTTCCCTCACAGAAATGCTGGTGGGAAGGCTCCCAGGCTCTCCCCTGCACTGCACTACAGAAACAGGGTTAAAACAGAGAGGGGGGGCACTTATTTGGCGATATGACTATATATATTAAAATGCTATAAGGGAAAAACACTTATATAAAGGTTGTCCCTGTATAATTATAGCGTTTTTGGTGTGTTCTGGCAAACTCTCCCTCTGTCTCCCCAAAGGGCTAGTGGGGTCCTGTCCTCTATCAGAGCATTCCCTGTGTGTGTGCTGTGTGTCGGTACGTGTGTGTCGACATGTATGAGGACGATGTTGGTGAGGAGGCGGAGCAATTGCCTGTAATGGTGATGTCACTCTCTATGGAGTCGACACCGGAATGGATGGCTTATTTAAGGAATTACGTGATAATGTCAACACGCTGCAAGGTCGGTTGACGACATGAGACGGCCGGCAAACCAATTAGTACCTGTCCAGGCGTCTCAAACACCGTCAGGGGCGTTAAAACGTCCTTTTACCTCAGTCGGTCGACACAGACACGGACACTGACTCCAGTGTCGACGGTGAAGAAACAAACGTATTTTCCTTTAGGGCCACACGTTACTTGTTAAGGGCAATGAAGGAGATGTTACATAATTCTGATACTACAAGTACCACAAAAAAGGGTATTATGTGGAGTGTGAAAAAACTACATGTGGTTTTTCCTGAATCAGATAAATTAAATGAAGTGTGTGATGATGCGTGGGTTTCCCCCGATAGAAAATTATTGGCGGTATACCCATTCCCGCCAGAAGTTATGGCGCGTTGGGAAACACCCCTTAGGGTGGATAAGGCGCTCACACGCTTATCAAAACAAGTGGCGTTACCGTCTCCAGATACGGCCGCCCTCAAGGAGCCAACTGATAGGAGGCTGGAAAATATCCTAAAAAGTATATACACACATACTGGTGTTATACTGCGACCAGCGATCGCCTCAGCCTGGATGGGCAGCGCTGGGGTGGCTTGGTCGGATTCCCTGACTGGAAATATTGATACCCTTGACAGGGACAGTATTTTATTGACTATGGAGCATTTAAAGGATGCATTTCTATATATGCGAGATGCACAGAGGGATATTTGCACTCTGGCATCAAGAGTAAGTGCGATGTCCATATCTGCCAGAAGATGTTTATGGACACGACAGTGGTCAGGTGATGCAGATTCCAAACGGCACATGGAAGTATTGCCGTATAAAGGGGAGGAGTTATTTGGGGTCGGTCCATCGGACCTGGTGGCCACGGCAACAGCTGGAAAATCCACCTTTTTTACCCCAAGTCACATCTCAGCAGAAAAAGACATCGTCTTTTCAGCCTCAGTCCTTTCGTCCCCATAAGGGCAAGCGGGCAAAAGGCCAGTCATATCTGCCCAGGGATAGAGGTAAGGGAAGAAGACTGCAGCAGGCAGCCCATTCCCAGGAACAGAAGCCTTCCACCGCTTCTGCCAAGTCCTCAGCATGACGCTGGGGCCGTACAAACAGGTGCGGTGGGGGGTCGTCTCAAGAGTTTCAGCACGCAGTGGGCTCACTCGCAAGTGGACCCCTGGATCCTACAAGTAGTATCCCAGGGGTACAGATTGGAAATTCGAGACGTCTCCCCCTCGCAGGTTCCTGAAGTTTGCTTTACCAACGTCTCCCTCCGACAGGGAGGCAGTATTGGAAACAATTCACAAGCTGTATTCCCAGCAGGTGATAATCAAAGTACCCCTCCTACAACAAGGAAAGGGGTATTATTCCACACTATATTGTGGTACTGAAGCCAGACGGCTCGGTGAGACCTATTCTAAATCTGAAATATTTGAACACTTACATACAAAGGTTCAAATCAAGATGGAGTCACTCAGAGCAGTGATAGCGAACCAGGAAGAAGGGGACTATATGGTGTCCCTGGACATCAAGGATGCTTACCTCCATGTCCCAATTTGCCCTTCTCACCAAGGGTACCTCAGGTTCGTGGTACAAAACTGTCACTATCAGTTTCAGACGCTGCCGTTTGGATTGTCCACGGCACCCCGGGTCTTTACCAAGGTAATGGCCGAAATGATGATTCTTCTTCAAAGAAAAGGCGTCTTAATTATCCCTTACTTGGACGATCTCCTGATAAGGGCAAGGTCCAGAGAACAGTTGGAGGTCGGAGTAGCACTATCTCAAGTAGTTCTACGACAGCACGGGTGGATTCTAAATATTCCAAAATCGCAGCTGTCTCCGACGACACGTCTGCTGTTCCTAGGGATGATTCTGGACACAGTCCAGAAAAAGGTGTTTCTCCCGGAGGAGAAAGCCAGGGAGTTATCCGAGCTAGTCAGGAACCTCCTAAAACCAGGAAAAGTGTCAGTGCATCATTGCACAAGGGTCCTGGGAAAAATGGTGGCTTCTTACGAAGCGATTCCATTCGGCAGATTTCACGCAAGAACTTTTCAGTGGGATCTGCTGGAAAAATGGTCCGGATCGCATCTTCAGATGCATCAGCGGATAACCCTGTCTCCAAGGACAAGGGTGTCTCTTCTGTGGTGGCTGCAGAGTGCTCATCTACTAAAGGGCCACAGATTCGGCATTCAGGACTGGGTCCTGGTGACCACGGATGCCAGCCTGAAAGGCTGGGGAGCAGTCACACAAGGAAAAAATTTCCAGGGAGTGTGATCAAGTCTGGAGACTTCTCTCCACATAAATATACTGGAGCTAAGAGCAATTTACAATGCTCTAAGCTTAGCAAGACCTCTGCTTCAAGGTCAGCCGGTATTGATCCAGTGGGACAACATCACGGCAGTCGCCCACGTAAACAGACAGGGCGGCACAAGAAGCAGGAGGACAATGGCAGAAACTGCAAGGATTCTTCGCTTGGCGGAAAATCATGTGATAGCACTGTCAGCAGTGTTCATTCCGGGAGTGGACAACTGGGAAGCAGACTTCCTCAGCACGACCTCCACCCGGGAGAGTGGGGACTTCATCGGGAAGTCTTCCACATGATTGTGAACCGTTGGGAAAGACCAAAGGTGGACATGATGGTGTCCCGCCTGAACAAAAAACTGGACAGGTATTGCGCCAGGTCAAGAGACCCTCAGGCAATAGCTGTGGACGTTCTGGTAACACCGTGGGTGTACCAGTCGGTGTATGTGTTCCCTCCTCTGCTTCTCATACCTAAGGTACTGAGAATTATAAGACGTAGAGGAGTAAGAACTATACTCGTGGCTCCGGATTGGCCAAGAAGGACTTGGTACCCGGAACTTCAAGAGATGCTCACAGAGGACTCATGGCCTCTGCCGCTAAGAAGGGACTTGCTTCAGCAAGTACCATGTCTGTTCCAAGACTTACCGCGGCTGCGTTTGACGGCATGGCGGTTGAACGCCGGATCCTAAGGGAAAAAGGCATTCCGGAAGAGGTCATTCCTACCCTGGTCAAAGCCAGGAAGGAGGTGACCGCACAACATTATCACCACATGGGGCGAAAATATGTAGCGTGGTGTGAGGCCAGGAAGGCCCCACGAAGAAATTTCAACTCGGTCGATTCCTGCATTTCCTGCAAACAGGAGTGTCTATGGGCCTCAAATTGGGGTCCATTAAGGTTCAAATTTCGGCCCTGTCGATTTTCTTCCAGAAAGAATTGGCTTCAGTTCCTGAAGTCCAGAAGTTTGTCAAGGGAGTACTGCATATACAACCCCCTTTTGTGCCTCCAGTGGCACTGTGGGATCTCAACGTAGTTCTGGGATTCCTCAAATCACATTGGTTTAAACCGCTCAAATCTGTGGATTTGAAATATCTCACATGGAAAGTGACCATGATGTTGGCCCTGGCCTCGGCCAGGCGAGTGTCAGAATTGGCGGCTTTGTCTCACAAAAGCCCATATCTGATTGTCCATTCGGACAGGGCAGAGCTGCGGACTCGTCCCCAGTTTCTCCCTAAGGTGGTGTCTGCGTTTCACCTGAACCAGCTTATTGTGGTACCTGCGGCTACTAGGGACTTGGAGGACTCCAAGTTGCTAGATGTTGTCAGGGCCCTGAAAATATAGGTTTCCAGGACGGCTGGAGTCAGGAAAACTGACTTGCTGTTATCCTGTATGCACCCAACAAACTGGGTGCTCTTGTTTCTAAGCAGACGATTGCTAGTTGGATGTGTAGTACAATTCAGCTTGCACATTCTGTGGCAGGCCTGCCACAGCCAAAATATGTAAATGCCCATTCCACAAGGAAGGTGGGCTCATCTTGGGCGGCTGCCCGAGGGGTCTCGGCTTTACAACTTTGCCGAGCTGCTATTTGGTCAGGGGCACACCCTGGCTGAGGAGGACCTGGAGTTCTCTCACTCGGTGCTGCAGAGTCATCCGCACTCTCCCGCCCGTTTGGGAGCTTTGGTATAATCCCCATGGTCCTGACGGAGTCCCCAGCATCCGCTTAGGACGTCAGAGAAAATAAGAATTTACTTACCGATAATTCTATTTCTCGTAGTCCGTAGTGGATGCTGGGCGCCCATCCCAAGTGCGGATTGTCTGAAATACTTGTACATAGTTATTGTTACAAAAATCGGGTTATTATTGTTGTGAGCCATCTTTTCAGAGGCTCCGCTGTTATCATGCTGTTAACTGGGTTCAGATCACAGGTTGTACAGTGTGATTGGTGTGGCTGGTATGAGTCTTACCCGGGATTCAAAATCCTTCCTTATTGTGTACGCTCGTCCGGGCACAGTATCCTAACTGAGGCTTGGAGGAGGGTCATAGGGGGAGGAGCCAGTGCACACCACCTGATCCTAAAGCTTTTACTTTTGTGCCCTGTCTCCTGCGGAGCCGCTATTCCCCATGGTCCTGACGGAGTCCCCAGCATCCACTACGGACTACGAGAAATAGAATTATCGGTAAGTAAATTCTTATTTTTTTCTTTCTTCTTGATACATACTACTATACAGGGGCGGATCCAGAAAAAAATTACAGGGGGGGGCACCATAAGGGGCGTGGCTTCGTTGGAATGGGCGTGGCTTCGTTGGAATGGGCGTGGTATTGCAGGAAAAGACTACCTTATACCCCAGTTTTGCAACCTGCACGCCCAGACGTTGGCCACCACAGGAAAGAAAAATAATCCTGATTCATGCCCCTTACATTATTTGTCATTTTTCCTCCTTATAGTAATGCCCAGTATACATTATGCCACATACTGCAATGGCCCTTAGACATTATGCCACACACAATAATGCACATGACACAGTATGCACACACCGTAATGCCCCCGACACATTATGCTACACACCGTAATGCCCCCGACACATTATGCCACACACTATAATGCCTGTGACACATTATGACAGGAATTGCAATGCCCGTTATACATTATGCTACACACTGCACTGCCCCTGATACATTATAGCACATACAATGTCTGTGACACATTATGACACACACTGCAATGTCCGTGATACATTATACCACACACTGCAATGCCCGATACATTATAGCACATACAATGCCTGTGACACATTATGCCACACACTGCAATGACCTTGAGACATTATACCACAATGCCCGTGATATAGTATACCATACACCGTAATGCCTGTGACACATACCGCAATGCCCGTTATACCCTATGCCACACACCGCAATGCCCATTATATATTATGCCACACTGCAATGACCCTGAGACATTATACCACATACCACAATGCCCGTGATATAGTATACCACACACCGTAATGCCTGACACATTATGACACACACCGCAATGTCCGTGATACATTATGCCACACACTGCAATGACCCTGAGACATTATACCACATATCACAATGCCAGCGATATAGTATACCATACACCGTAATGCCTGTGACACATTATGACACACACCGCAATGTCCGTGATACATTATGCCACACACCATAATGCCCATTACACATTAAGTCCTACAGTAAGGCTTCTAATTACTTTTCAAATACCTGCTCGTTGTCAGGGGTTTCATGCACTGGGTGTCATGCTCGTTGCCAGGGGTTTCATGCTCTTGGTTCCATGCACGGTGCCAGGGGTTTTCATGCTCAGGGTGTCATGCTCGTTGCCAGGGGTTTCATGCACTGGGTGTCATGCTCGTTGCCAGGGGTTTCATGCACTGGGTGTCATGCTCGTTGCCAGGGGTTTCATGCACTGGGTGTCATGCTCATTGCTAGGAGGTAGTCCTTGTTGCTAGGGCTGTGCTCCCAGTGCCACATATGTCCCCAGTGCCAGATATTCCCCCACGGTGCCAGGTACTCACATGCCCCCAGTGCCAAATATAGCCCCCCCCCCATGTGCCAGGTACACTTATACCCCCCCAGTGCCACATATGCCCCCAGTGCCAGATATTCCCCGACAGTGCCACATATGCCCCCAGTGCCAGATATCCCCCCCAGTGCTATATATGCCCCCAGTGCCACATATGCCCCAGTGCCAGATATTCCCCCCCAGTGCCACATATGCCCCCAGTGCCAGATATTCCCCGACAGTGCCACATATGCCCCCAGTGCCAGATATCCCCCCCCAGTGCTATATATGCCCCCAGTGCCACATATGCCCCAGTGCCAGATATTCCCCCCCAGTGCCACATATGCCCCCAGTGCCAGATATTCCCCCCCCCCCAGTGCCACATATGCCCCCAGTGCCAGATATTCCCCCCCCAGTGCCATATATGTCCTCTGTGCCAGATATTCTCCCCCCCCCCTCCCTGCCAAATATGCCCCCAGTGCCAGATATTCCCCCCAGTGCCAGATATTCCCCCCCCAAGTGCCACATATGATTGCCCCAGTGCCAGATATTCCCCCCCAGTGCCATATATGCCCCCAGTGCCAGATATTCCCCCCAGTGCCATATATGTCCTCAGTGCCAGATATTCTCCCCCCCCCTGCCAAATATGCCCCCAGTGCCAGATATTCCCCCCCAGTGCCAGATATGCCCCCTCAGTGCGCCCCCCCCTGCTTCCTCCGCCGCCGCCGCTCCCCCCGCTCCCCTGCTGTTAGGAGGGACACGGAGGGCACAGTGCACGCCTCTCTGTGTCCCTCCTGTGTCTCCGGCGGCCGCGGGTCACTCTAATAAAGGAAGTGCTCACGAACGGCACTTCCTTTATGAGACCCGCGGCCGCCGGAGACCCAGGAGGGACACAGGGAGGCGTGCACTGTGCCCTCCGTGTCCCTCCTAACAGCAGGGGAGGAAACGAGACCGCAGACTGACATGTCAGTCTGCACTAAATCAGTGGCGCCCCCGCAGGCCGCAGCAATACAAAAATCAACTAAAAATGACAGGGGGGGCACGTGCCTTGGTGCCCCCCCCCCCCTAAATCCGCCACTGCTACTATAGTAGCTTACTGTAGCAGTCTGCGGTGCTGCTGAGCTGACAGTGTCCAGCAGGTCCGTCATCAGTCATTACATAATAAATATATATACCTGTCCGGCTGCAGTACTAGTGATATTATATATATATATATATATATATATTAATTTCATCTCATTATCATCCAGTCTATATTAGCAGCAGACACAGTACGGTAGTCCACGGCTGTAGCTACCTCTGTGTCGGCAGTCGCTGGTCCATCCATAATTGTATACCACCTACCCGTGGTTTTTTTTTTTCTCTTTCTTCTTGATACATACTACTATAGTAGCTTACTGTAGCAGTCTGCGGTGCTGCTGAGCTGACAGTGTCCAGCAGGTCCGTCATCAGTCATTATATAATAAATATATATACCTGTCCGGCTGCAGTACTAGTGATATTATATATATATATATATATATTAATTTCATCTCATTATCATCCAGTCTATATTAGCAGCAGACACAGTACGGTAGTCCACGGCTGTAGCTACCTCTGTGTCGGCAGTCGCTGGTCCATCCATAATTGTATACCACCTACCCGTGTTTTTTTTTTTTCTCTTTCTTCTTGATACATACTACTATAGTAGCTTACTGTAGCAGTCTGCGGTGCTGCTGAGCTGACAGTGTCCAGCAGGTCCGTCATCAGTCATTACATAATAAATATATATACCTGTCCGGCTGCAGTACTAGTGATATTATATATATATATATATATTAATTTCATCTCATTATCATCCAGTCTATATTAGCAGCAGACACAGTACGGTAGTCCACGGCTGTAGCTACCTCTGTGTCGGCAGTCGCTGGTCCATCCATAATTGTATACCACCTACCCGTGGTTTTTTTTTTTCTCTTTCTTCTTGATACATACTACTATAGTAGCTTACTGTAGCAGTCTGCGGTGCTGCTGAGCTGACAGTGTCCAGCAGGTCCGTCATCAGTCATTACATAATAAATATATATACCTGTCCGGCTGCAGTACTAGTGATATTATATATATATATATATATATTAATTTCATCTCATTATCATCCAGTCTATATTAGCAGCAGACACAGTACGGTAGTCCACGGCTGTAGCTACCTCTGTGTCGGCAGTCGCTGGTCCATCCATAATTGTATACCACCTACCCGTGGGTTTTTTTTTTCTCTTTCTTCTTGATACATACTACTATAGTAGCTTACTGTAGCAGTCTGCGGTGCTGCTGAGCTGACAGTGTCCAGCAGGTCCGTCATCAGTCATTACATAATAAATATATATACCTGTCCGGCTGCAGTACTAGTGATATTATATATATATATATATATTAATTTCATCTCATTATCATCCAGTCTATATTAGCAGCAGACACAGTACGGTAGTCCACGGCTGTAGCTACCTCTGTGTCGGCAGTCGCTCGTCCATCCATAAGTATACTAGTATCCATCCATCTCCATTGTTTACCTGAGGTGCCTTTTAGTTGTGCCTATTAAAATATGGAGAACAAAAATGTTGAGGTTCCAAAATTAGGGAAAGATCAAGATCCACTTCCACCTCGTGCTGAAGCTGCTGCCACTAGTCATGGCCGAGACGATGAAATGCCAGCAACGTCGTCTGCCAAGGCTGATGCCCAATGTCATAGTACAGAGCATGTAAAATCCAAAACACCAAATATCAGTAAAAAAAGGACTCCAAAATCTAAAATAAAATTGTCGGAGGAGAAGCGTAAACTTGCCAATATGCTATTTACCACACGGAGTGGCAAGGAACGGCTGAGGCCCTGGCCTATGTTCATGGCTAGTGGTTCAGCTTCACATGAGGATGGAAGCACTCAGCCTCTCGCTAGAAAAATGAAAAGACTCAAGCTGGCAAAAGCACCGCAAAGAACTGTGCGTTCTTCGAAATCCCAAATCCACAAGGAGAGTCCAATTGTGTCGGTTGCGATGCCTGACCTTCCCAACACTGGACGTGAAGAGCATGCGCCTTCCACCATTTGCACGCCCCCTGCAAGTGCTGGAAGGAGCACCCGCAGTCCAGTTCCTGATAGTCAGATTGAAGATGTCAGTGTTGAAGTACACCAGGATGAGGAGGATATGGGTGTTGCTGGCGCTGGGGAGGAAATTGACAAGGAGGATTCTGATGGTGAGGTGGTTTGTTTAAGTCAGGCACCCGGGGAGACACCTGTTGTCCGTGGGAGGAATAGGGCCGTTGACATGCCTGGTGAAAATACCCAAAAAATCAGCTCTTCGGTGTGGAAGTATTTCAACAGAAATGCGGACAACATTTGTCAAGCCGTGTGTTGCCTTTGTCAAGCTGTAATAAGTAGGGGTAAGGACGTTAACCACCTCGGAACATCCTCCCTTATACGTCACCTGCAGCGCATTCATAATAAGTCAGTGACAAGTTCAAAAACTTTGGGCGACAGCGGAAGCAGTCCACTGACCAGTAGATCCCTTCCTCTTGTAACCAAGCTCACGCAAACCACCCCACCAACTCCCTCAGTGTCAATTTCCTCCTTCCCCAGGAATGCCAATAGTCCTGCAGGCCATGTCACTGGCAATTCTGACGAGTCCTCTCCTGCCTGGGATTCCTCCGATGCATCCTTGCGTGTAACGCCTACTGCTGCTGGCGCTGCTGTTGTTGCTGCTGGGAGTCGATGGTCATCCCAGAGGGGAAGTCGTAAGCCCACTTTTACTACTTCCACCAAGCAATTGACTGTCCAACAGTCCTTTGCGAGGAAGATGAAATATCACAGCAGTCATCCTGTTGCAAAGCGGATAACTGAGGCCTTGACAACTATGTTGGTGTTAGACGTGCGTCCGGTATCCGCCGTTAGTTCACAGGGAACTAGACAATTTCTTGAGGTAGTGTGCCCCCGTTACCAAATACCATCTAGGTTCCACTTCTCTAGGCAGGCGATACCGAGAATGTACACGGACGTCAGAAAAAGACTCACCAGTGTCCTAAAAAATGCAGTTGTACCCAATGTCCACTTAACCACGGACATGTGGACAAGTGGAGCAGGGCAGGGTCAGGACTATATGACTGTGACAGCCCACTGGGTAGATGTATGGACTCCCGCCGCAAGAACAGCAGCGGCGGCACCAGTAGCAGCATCTCGCAAACGCCAACTCTTTCCTAGGCAGGCTACGCTTTGTATCACCGGTTTCCAGAATACGCACACAGCTGAAAACCTCTTACGGCAACTGAGGAAGATCATCGCGGAATGGCTTACCCCAATTGGACTCTCCTGTGGATTTGTGGCATCGGACAACGCCAGCAATATTGTGTGTGCATTAAATATGGGCAAATTCCAGCACGTCCCATGTTTTGCACATACCTTGAATTTGGTGGTGCAGAATTTTTTAAAAAACGACAGGGGCGTGCAAGAGATGCTGTCGGTGGCCAGAAGAATTGCGGGACACTTTCGGCGTACAGGCACCACGTACAGAAGACTGGAGCACCACCAAAAACGCCTGAACCTGCCCTGCCATCATCTGAAGCAAGAAGTGGTAACGAGGTGGAATTCAACCCTCTATATGCTTCAGAGGTTGGAGGAGCAGCAAAAGGCCATTCAAGCCTATACAATTGAGCACGATATAGGAGGTGGAATGTACCTGTCTCAAGCGCAGTGGAGAATGATTTCAACGTTGTGCAAGGTTCTGCAACCTTTTGAACTTGCCACACGTGAAGTCAGTTCAGACACTGCCAGCCTGAGTCAGGTCATTCCCCTCATCAGGCTTTTGCAGAAGAAGCTGGAGGCATCGAAGGAGGAGCTAAAAGGGAGCGATTCCGCTAGGCATGTGGGACTTGTGGATGGAGCCCTTAATTCGCTTAACAAGGATTCACGGGTGGTCAATCTGTTGAAATCAGAGCACTACATTTTGGCCACCGTGCTCGATCCTAGATTTAAAACCTACCTTGGATCTCTCTTTCCGGCAGACACAAGTCTGCTGGGGTTCAAAGACCTGCTGGTGACAAAATTGTCAAGTCAAGCGGAACGCGACCTGTCAACATCTCCTCCTTCACATTCTCCCGCAACTGGGGGTGCGAGGAAAAGGCTCAGAATTCCGAGCCCACCCGCTGGCGGTGATGCAGGGCAGTCTGGAGCGACTGCTGATGCTGACATCTGGTCCGGACTGAAGGACCTGACAACGATTACGGACATGTCGTCTACTGTCACTGCATATGATTCTCTCACCATTGAAAGAATGGTGGAGGATTATATGAGTGACCGCATCCAAGTAGGCACGTCAGACAGTCCGTACTTATACTGGCAGGAAAAAGAGGCAATTTGGAGGCCCTTGCACAAACTGGCTTTATTCTACCTAAGTTGCCCTCCCACAAGTGTGTACTCCGAAAGAGTGTTTAGTGCCGCCGCTCACCTTGTCAGCAATCGGCGTACGAGGTTACTTCCAGAAAATGTGGAGAAGATGATGTTCATTAAAATGAATTATAATCAATTCCTCCGTGGAGACATTGACCAGCAGCAATTGCCTCCACAAAGTACACAGGGAGCTGAGATGGTGGATTCCAGTGGGGACGAATTGATAATCTGTGAGGAGCGGGATGTACACGGTGATATATCGGAGGATGATGATGAGGTGGACATCTTGCCTCTGTAGAGCCAGTTTGTGCAAGGAGAGATTAATTGCTTCTTTTTCGGTGGGGGTCCAAACCAACCCGTCATTTCAGTCACAGTCGTGTGGCAGACCCTGTCACTGAAATGATGGGTTGGTTAAAGTGTGCATGTCCTGTTTATACAACATAAGGGTGGGTGGGAGGGCCCAAGGACAATTCCATCTTGCACCTCTTTTTTCTTTCATTTTTATTTGCGTCATGTGCTGTTTGGGGAGTGTTTTTTGGAAGGGCCATCCTGCGTGACACTGCAGTGCCACTCCTAGATGGGCCAGGTGTTTGTGTCGGCCACTAGGGTCGCTTAGCTTACTCACACAGCTACCTCATTGCGCCTCTTTTTTTCTTCTTTGCGTCATGTGCTGTTTGGGGAGTGTTTTTTGGAAGGGCCATCCTGCGTGACACTGCAGTGCCACTCCTAGATGGGCCAGGTGTTTGTGTCGGCCACTAGGGTCGCTTAGCTTAGTCATCCAGCGACCTCGGTGCAAATTTTAGGACTAAAAATAATATTGTGAGGTGTTCAGAATAGACTGAAAATGAGTGGAAATTATGGTTTTTGAGGTTAATAATACTTTGGGATCAAAATGACCCCCAAATTCTATGATTTAAGCTGTTTTTTAGTGTTTTTTGAAAAAAACACCCGAATCCAAAACACACCCGAATCCGACAAAAAAAATTCGGTGAGGTTTTGCCAAAACGCGGTCGAACCCAAAACACGGCCGCGGAACCGAACCCAAAACCAAAACCCGAAAAATTTCAAGTGCACATCTCTAATACATACCGCAAGTGTCTTCCATTAAAAAGCAAGTACCAAAAAGTCTCAATACACCACAGTCCCCCCCGTACACTGTATCAGGAATTTGCAGCAGTGGCATTCAACAAGTTCCAAAAAACAAAAGTTTCCTTGTTTGCATAGGTTAACGCCATCTAAAGATTACATCTATGAGGCAGTCAAGGGGGTCATTCCGAGATGATCGCTCGCTAGCAACTTTTTGCAGCGCTGCGATCAGATAGTCGCCGCCTATGGGGGAGTGTATTTTCGCTCTGCAAGTGTGCAAACGCCTTTGCAGCCGTACGGTCCAAAAACAGTTTGTGCAGTTTCTGAGTAGCTCTGGACTTACTCAGCCGCTGCGATCACTCCAGTCTTTTTGGTCCCGGAATTGACGTCAGACACCCGCCCTGCAAACGCTTGGACACGCCTGCGTTTTCCCAAACACTCCCAGAAAACGGTCAGTTGACACCCATATTTGCCCTTGCGATCGACTGTGCAAATGGATTCTTCATTAAATCCACCGGCTAGCACCGATCCTCTTTGTACCCGTACGACGCGCCTGCGTATTGTGGTGCATACACATGCGCAGTTTTGCCGAGTTTTAACCTGATCGTAGCCCTGCAAAAAGTTGCTTGCGAGCGATCAACTCAGAATGGCCCCCCTTGCCAATACCAGGGAACGGTCTGGCAATCATCCCCACCCCATGGGGTCTTCAACCGGATTTACATACTATTTACCGGCAGACAGGATGCTGGCAGCGGGATGAGCGCTAAGAGTTCCCTTGCGGGTTTGCTGTACTCGCCATAGGTGACAGTCACTGTGTTCGCCACAGGATTTTGCCACATTGCCCTGATAAAGCATTGCAAATTGCAGGGATATGCCGCAATGAGCGCTTTGCAGGCAATTTGTTAAACATGCCCCTAAATACATTTTGAACATGCAATAAATTCTTCACTCCAACCTTTTCCCCGTCTAAGGTCATACCAGCACTTTCAGGTTTGAGTGGCCAAGGGCCCTTGGTCTAAGCTTCCTTCCTAAACGCCCTTTTATAATCAGTCCCTGGCAATTCCTAAATTAAGGGGCTGATGTATCAAGATGTTTCAGCATTATTTTTTTCCTGATAAGTATGCTTGTCGCAATATTTTTTTTTCAGTCTTATGTAACAAGCTGTTAAACAGATTATTTTTCTCATTTTTTTTTTTGCAATAAAAATCTGCTTTTCTCTTATCGCAAAAAAGCTTTCCAGACTCATTGGAGACTATTGAATGCGATATAAATCCTATGTATCAAATAATCCTGGCGTAGCCAGAACTTTGTGGGCCCCATAGCAACATTTTGAAGGGGCCCCCATCCCAATGCTTCTAGAGAGACACTTCTCTGCAGCAGTTGTTAATTTTATGCCCTATAACAGTGCCCTAGTTTATTTTTTTAACCATAGTAGAGCCTTATTTAATGTTATGCCCCATAGTAGTGCCCTATGAATCGTAGTAGTGCTAAAGTTCACCCTGTGCCACATTTCAGAGCTGCCAGTACACATTATACCGCACAGCACCCCAGTGGTGCAAGTAGGAAAAATGTCTTATAGGTACTGTGTGCGCAGGCCTAAGGCGCGCGGGCCAAAAGTGGGCGTGGCCAAATGCCACATGAGGTGTGGCCAATGAAAATGGGGGCGTGATACACATATGACCCCAATAGTGTCAGATACACGTTGCCCCAAAGTGCCAGATATACATTTCCTCACAGTGCCAGATACACATTGCCCAACTGTGCCAGATACACAAATGCCCCCAGAGTGCCAGATATACATTGCACCCAGTGCCAGATACAGAAATGCTCCTACAGTGCCAGATATGCCCCCAGTGCCAGATACAGAAATGCCTCTAGTACCAGATACACATGTCCCCCCAGTGCCAGATACACATGTCTCCCCAGTGCCAGATACACATGTCCCCCCAGTGCCAAATATGCCCCCAGTGCCAGATACAGAAATGCCTCTAGTACCAGATACACATGTCCCCCAGTGCCAGATACACATGTCCCCCCAGTGCCAGATATGCCCCCAGTGACATATGCCCCCAGTGCCAAATATGCCCCCAGTGCCAGATACACATTGCCCCATAGTGCCAGATACACAAATGCCCCCCACTGTGTCAGATATACATTGCACCCAGTGCCAGATACAGAAATGCTCCTACAGTGCCAGATATGCCCCCAGTGCCAGATACAGAAATGCCTCTAGTACCAGATACACATGTCCCCCCCAGTGCCAGATACACATGTCTCCCCAGTGCCAGATACACATGTCCCCCCAGTGCCAAATATGCCCCCAGTGCCAGATACAGAAATGCCTCTAGTACCAGATACACATGTCCCCCAGTGCCAGATACACATGTCCCCCCAGTGCCAGATATGCCCCCAGTGACATATGCCCCCAGTGCCAAATATGCCCCCAGTGCCAGATACACATTGCCCCACAGTGCCAGATACACAAATGCCCCCCACTGTGTCAGATATACATTGCCCCCCAGTGCCAGATACAGAAATGCCCCAACAGTGCCAGATATTCCCCCAGTCCCAGATACAGAAATGCCCCCAGTGCCAGATACACATGTCCCCCCAGTGCCAGACATGCCCCCAGCGCCAGATACACATGTCCCCGCAGTGCCAGATATGGCTACAGTACCAGATACACATGTCCCCCCAGTGCCAGATATGCCCTCAGTGTCAGATATGCACCTATGGTAGCTACACCCTGTATATAACACATGTAACTGTGACAGGGAAGTTGGGCCCCTCTCAGCTCTGGGCCCCATAGCAGCTGCACTCCCTGCACCTATGGTAGCTACACCCTGTATATAACACATGTAACTGTGACAGGGAAGTTGGGCCCCTCTCAGCTCTGGGCCCCATAGCAGCTGCACTCCCTGCACCTATGGTAGATACACCCTGTATATAACACATGTAACTGTGACAGGGAAGGTGGCCCCTCTCAGCTCTGGGCACCACAGCAGCTGCACTCCCTGCACCTATGGTAGATACACCCTGTATATAACACATGTAACTGTGACAGGGAAGGTGGCCCCTCTCAGCTCTGGGCCCCACAGCAGCTGCACTGCCTGCACCTATGGTAGCTATACCCTGTATATAACACATGTAACTGTGACAGGGAAGGTGGCCCCTCTCAGCTCTGGGCCCCATAGCAGCTGCACTCCTTGTACCTATGGCAGCTACACCCCTGTATATAACATGTAACTGTGACAGGGAAGGTGGCCTCTCTCAGCTCTGGGCCCCATAGCGGCTGCACTGCGTGCACCTATGGTAGCTACACCCTTGTATATAACACATGTAACTGTGACAGGGAAGGTGGCCTCTCTCAGCTCTGGGCCCCATAGCAGTTGCACTGCCTGCACCTGTGGTAGCTACGCCCTTGATTACTTGTCTTGAAAGTTTTTTTTATATTTAGCTTCTATGTACGTATTTATGTATTTTTATATTTAGCTTCTATGTACCGTATGTATTGTTATATTTTTCTGGTACTATACATTGAAAAGTGCGTAAACACTGAAATACAGAACATGGGCTGATATGAGCAGGTGATGGAGAATGCACAACCCAATCTCTGTATGTGACGTTACATAGCTAATTTTATTCCTGAAGAAATAAAAAAAGACAACAATGTAAAAAAATAAATAAAGAGTAAAATTATACTCTACCGCTTCAAAGGCTTTCCTATAACCACTGGCTCTTTTCTTTCAAAAATATTCTTTGAACTAATAATACTTATATTGGCAAACCACTGCACACATTGGGTTAATAGCATTTCCTATGCCCACACTCTGCCTGCTTGTTATTTTTTCTCAGATGAGAATGTCACTTATTCCGCCTCTCCAATCTGCCCTCCGCTGCAATGTATAATTTATGGCGATATAATAACTGATTTGACAATAGGGACGCTAGACAAGGTTCTACCATTAGTGTTTGAAGTAGCAAAAACCAAACAAACAGAGATTAAGAGGGAAGAGAGAAAACATGAAGACGGAGATGATGCCGGAATATATCATTAAATACCTATTTTTCTGCTAAATTTGTAGTTTTAGGCTGAATGGGTTCAGTGGGATAAGTAGCAGAAATAATATTGAGTGCCGTTTGTGGCCACGGCTGGCATTCCTGAGGGCACCGCGCTTTGTGACAACGACTTTGGGAGTGGTGCTGGGCTGTGAAGGTTGGTAAGAAAATAAGATTCTCTTTCTGCCAGATGGCCATAAGAAAGTTTCAATCTCTGCCCTCTTGCCATCAAACGCAGCTGAATAAACTCTCCCACAAGCACTTGCACAAGTGTAGGGAAAGCAGCACTTAGTGTTCCGTGGCCAGCACCTAGAGATAAGTGTTACAAAGCAATGTTATTAAAAAAAGCTATGTGAATTGGGCCATATTTAGAGGTTATACTAACTTAGGCCAGTTTGACTAAGGGGCTCATTTAGACTTGGAAATGTATCTCTCCGTTTTGTAAAGATGAGTACACACCTGTACAATCCACGGTCTGATCAGCCAACATTGGGAGAACGGGTTGACAATTGTTTAGGTGTGTTTGCAGTAGCATCAGGCGATAAAGGTCCGGATCAGGAGGTCACATCTTATGTGCTGCACAGATGACCTCCCGATCCCATGGAGGAGCCTCACCTTCACTCCCGGCCAGGTCAGCCATCAGTGGGGGGTCTGTGAGGACTGGTGTCCCAGGCCCTTACAGAGAGGCTCCTACCGCCAATACCTGAAGAGTTGCACCAGGCTGCGAAACAACAGCAGACTGATGCCCAGAGAGGACTTCTAAGAAACAAGCCTTCTCTGTACATCAGCTCTCTATGAACCGTTCACCTATATGTAACGTCACAATGTAGGACATCACATAGGGGTGGAGCAGTGTGGCAGAATCTTTTTTTGGATGGAAGGGGCCCTGTCTACTTTGTCAGTCCCCAGGCCCCACAATTTCTGATGGCTTTGCTACTTCTGCTGCCTCTCATAGGTGGTCATGCTTGGTACATTGGTCGGCTGAGTGTTTAACCTGAGCAGCCAAGGATCAGGAATGTATGTATCCAGCTTAAGGCAGTGGTTCTCAACCTACTGGTTATGTTTCGATTAAAGAAATTGACAAAACATGTCCTGTTGGTGGGACTTGTGGACTGGAGTTGAAAACCACTGGTGTAAGGAGTGCAGTAGCGAGACCTGGAGGCGCTGGAAGCATTTAACTTTAGGTGCTAGTGGGGGCACACTACATACCCACCCCCTTGAGCTGGAGTTCAACACATAAGAAAGGCAGTGAGCCTAATATGAGGGTTTGTCACGGATTCAGATTATAGGCCAGGGCGGGGTAGGTGAAATCGCATGATCTTGCCTCCGGGTGCCGTTACCAGACCACTGAAGGCCCTCTGTTAGGATAAAAATAGGATTTTGGTTACCTACCAGTAAATCCTTTTCTCGTAGTCCGTAGAGGATGCTGGGGTCCACATTAGTAACATGGGGTATAGACGGGTCCACCAGGAGCCATTGGCACTTTAAGAGTTTGAGAATGTGGGCTGGCTCCTCCCTCTATGCCCCTCCTACCAGACTCAGTCTAGAAACTGTGCCCGAGGAGACGGACATCTTCGAGAGAAGGATTATACACAGATAGTGGCGAGATTCATACCAGCTCACACATACAAGGCACATCAAGATAACTTAGCTTGAAAACTCAGCAACCGCTGAAACATTACTTACCAAGTAACAATGCAGTACTCAACTAAAATGAAGTTGTACTGAACCAAATAACGCTAGTAGGAAAACGAAGCGCTGGGCGGGCGCCCATCATCCTCTACGCACTACGAGAAAAGGATTTACCAGTAGGTAACCAAAGTCCTATTATCTCTTACGTCCTAGAGGATGCTGGGTCCACATTAGTACCATGGGGATGTACCAAAGCTTCCAGAACGGGAGGGAGAGCGCGGAGACTCCTGCAGAACTGATTGACTGAATTTCAGATCATCAGAAGCCAAAGAATCGAACTTGTAGAACTTTGCAAACGTGTTCGACCCAGACCAAGTTGCAACTCTGCAAAGTTGTAAAGCTGAGACACCCCGGGCAGCCTCCCAGGAAGAACCCCCCTTACAAGTAGAGTGGGCCTTAACAGACATAGTACACGGCAATCCTGCCGTAGAATACGCATGCTGGATAGTGAACCTGATTCAGCGAGAGATAGTCGGTAGAAGCAGGACACCCAAATTTCTTGGGATCATACAGGACAAAGAGTCCGATTTTCTGTGACAAGCAGTCCTCTTCACATAGATTTCAAGAGCCCTTACAACATCCAAGGACTTTGATGAAACTGAGGAGTCAGTAGCAACTGGCACCACAATAGGTTGGTTGATATGAAATGCCGAAACAACCTTCGGAAGGAACTGCTGACGTGTCCGGAGCTCAGCTCTATCTTCATGGAAGATCAAGTATGGGCTTTTACATTACAAAGCCCCCAACTCCGACACATGTCTAGCAGAAGCTAAGGCCAACAAAGTGACAGCCTTCCACGTGAGAAACTTGACCTCAACCACCTTTAGAGGCTCAAACCAGTCCGACTGGAGGAACTGCAACACCACGTTAAGATCCCAGGGCTCCGTAAGCAGTACAAAGGAAGGCTGGATGTGCAGAACTCCCTTCAAAAAAGTCTGAACCTCAGGGAGGGCAGCCAACTGTTACTGGAAGAAAATGGATAGGGCCGAAATCTGGACCTTTATGGATCCCAACTTGAGGCCCATATCCACACCTGCTTGCAGGAAGAGGCGAAAACGTCCCAGTTGAAACTCCACTGTCTGAAATTTCTTGGACTCTCACCAAGATACATATTTTTTCCAAGTACGATGGTAATGTTTAGACGTTACTCCTTTCCTAGTCTGTATCAGGGTAGGAATAACCTTGTTCGGAATGCCCTTTCGAGCTAGTATCAGGCGTTCAACCTCCATGCCGTCAAACGTAGCCGCTGTAAGTCTTGATAGGTGAACGGCCCCTGCTGCAGCAGGTCCTCCCGAAGAGGAAGAGGCCTCGGCTCTTCTCGCAGTAGAACCAGAAGATCCGCGTACCAAGCCCTTCTTGGCCAGTCTGGAGCAATGAGGATCGCTTGAACTCTTGTTCTCCTTATGAGCTTTAGAACTCTTGGGATGAGTGGAAGTGGAGGAAACACGTACACCGTCTGGAACACCCACGGAGTCACTAGGGCGTCCACCGCCACTGCTTGCGGGTCCCTCGACCAGGAACAATACCGCCAAAGCTACTTGTTGAGATGAGAGGCCATCATGTTGATCTGGGGAACGACCCAAAGATCTGTTATCTCTTTGAACACCTCCGGATGAAGACCCTACTTCCCTGGATGGAGATCATGTCTGCTGAGGAAGACCGCTTCCCAGTTGTCTACTCCCGGAATAAAGATTGCTGACAGTGCCAACGTGTTTTTGATTTGATGATTCTTGTTACCTCTGACATTGCAGCTCTGCTCTTCGTTCCGCCCTGTCGGTTTATGTAAGCCATCATTGTCACATTGTCCAACTGCACTTGAACGGCCTGATTTCTCAGAAGATGGGCCGCTTGAAGAAGACCGTTGTAGACGGCTCTTAGTTCCAGAATGTTTATCGGCAGGCCGGCTTCCAGATTTGGAAGGTTTTCCCTTGAGTGACTGCGCCCCAGCCCCGGAGACTTGCATCCGTGGTTAGAAGGATCCAGTCTTGAATCCCGAACCTGCGGCCCTCCAGAAGGTGAGGCAGTTGCAGCCACCAGAGGAGTGAAATCCTGGCGTTTGATGACAGACGTATTCTCTGGTGCATGTGTAGATGGTATCCCGACCACTTGTCCAGGAGATCCAGTTGGAAGGACCGAGCGCGAAACTTCCCGTACTGCAGGGCCTCATAAGAGGCCACCATCTTTCCCAGAAGGCGAATGCACTGATGAACCTACACCCGGGTTGGCTTCAGGACATCCCGGACCATTGTTTGTATCACCAACGCTTTTTCCTCTGGAAGAAATACCCTCTGCACTTCCGTGTCGAGGATCATTCCCAGAAAGAACAACCTCCTGGTTGGTTCCAAATGTGACTTTGGAAGATTCAGGATCCAGCCATGTTCCCTGAGAAACTGAGTCGTGAGAGCTATGGACCGTAACAGCTTCTTCTTGGACGGTGCTTTTATCAGCAGATCGTCCAGATATGGAATTATGTTCACCCCCTGTCTGTGGAGGAGAATCATCATTTCCGCCATCACCTTGGTGAATACCCTCGGTGCTGTGGAGAGGCCGAATAGCAGGGCCTAGAACTGAAAATGACAGTCCAACAGTGCGAATCGAAGATAAGCCTGATGCGGCAGCCAAATCGGAATGTGGAGGTACGCATCCTTTATATCCAGGGTACCAGGAATTCCCCCTTCTCCAGACCTGATATCACTGCCCTTAGAGACTCCATTTTGAACGTGAACTCCCTCAGGAAGGGGTTTAGTGATTTTAAGTTCAGAATGGGCCTGACCGAACCATCCGGTTTCAGTACCACGAAAAGGTTCGAATAGTAACCTTTGTTTTGCATATGAGGTGGTACTGGCACAATGACCTGTGCTTCCACCAACTTCTGAATGGCTTCTTGCAGGACAGTCCTGTCCGCCAGCAGAGCTGGCAAGCCTGATTTGAAAAATCGGTGAGGAGGGAGATTTTGAAATTCCAGCCTGTACCCCTGAGACACCATATCTTGCACCCAGGTGTCCAGGCCGGAAGACACCCAGACGTGACTGAAATGCCTGAGTCTTGCACCCACCGGCCCCACCTCCGGGGCGTGCAGTCCACCGTCATGCGGAGGACTTTGGTGTACCTGAAGCAGGTTTCTGTTCCTGGGAACCCGCAGCCGCAGGTTTCTTGGACTCGGGCCGACCTCCCCAAAAGAAGGTGTTGGACGGCTTGGTAGACCAAAAGGGCTGTGATGTAGCTGAAGAAAAGGGTTTCTTCGGAGCAGGTGTAGCTGAGGGAAAAAAAGGTGACTTACCAGCCGTAGCCGTGGAGATCCACGTATCTAACTCTTCCCCAAAGAGAGCCTGACCTGTGGGTAGGGTCTCCACACTTCTCCTGGATTCCGCGTCGGCAGACCACTGGCGCAACCACAGTCCTTGATGAGCTGATACAGACATGGAAGAAATTCCCACAGCCATGGAACCCAGGTCTTTCATGGATTCTGTCAGAAATCCTGCCGAATCCTGAATGTTACGTAAAAACAATTCAACATCACATTTCTCCATAGTATCCAAGTCTTCAAGTAACGTGCCTGACCACTTTACTATAGCTTTGGCAATCCAAGCACTGGCAATAGTGGGACGTAGTATTGCCCCAGAAGCCGTGTACATGGATTTGAATGTAGTGTCAATTTTACGATCAGCCGGCTCTTTCAAGGCGGTAGATCCTGGAACAGGTAAAACCAACTTTTTTGAGAGTCTGGATACTGACGCGTCAACAATAGGTGGGTTTTCCCATTTATTCCTATCCTCTACCGGGAAAGGAAATGCCACCAGAACCCTTTTAGGTATCAGGAATTTTTTATCCGGGTTTTCCCAAGCCCTTTCAAAAATAGCATTTAATTCCTTTGACGCAGGGAAGGTTAGCGAGGCTTTCTTATTGTCAGTGAAGTAAGCCTCGCCAACCTGCTCGGGTATTGTATCAGCAATATTCAACACATCTCTAATAGCCTCTATCATCAACTGCACCCCTTTAGCAAGAGATGCTGTTCCCCACAACACATCCCCGTCACCGTCTGCAGTGTCAGAATCGGTATCCGTATCATCCTGCATGATCTGCGCAAGAGCACGTTTATATGAATATACAGCGGGGAGCACTGAGGTACCAGAAATGGGCTAGACTGCCATAAAGTTCTGTAAAGCCTGAGTTGCAGATTCATTTTGTGCAACCCTATTTGAAATCTGAGAAATCATGGATTTGATAGAGGACAACCACTCAGGCTCCCTTGCTGGTATCTGTGCTAAACCAGTGCAATCCTGATTACATAGAATGGGATCATCCTGAGAGAACATATCCTCTGCAGCATATGACACAGAGTCCCAGGACATTGCTTAATGGAGACCACAGACACTCCACACACACACACACGCACACACACACACACACACACACACACACACACACACGAGGACAAACAGAGCTTCATCCCCAAGAATGGCAAGAGAGACACAGAGATTGGAGCCAACCCACACACAGCGCTTTTAATGTAAAGGGAGACCCTTACTAGCGCTGACTGTGCACCTTAATAGGTTACACAGTCTTAATGCAGCCTCCCCCACCCCCCCTTCTACAACCCCCTGGTACCGTGAGAGATAGCTGGAGTTGCTGTGGAGGGACTTGCTCTTCCTGGACAGCACTGTGCAGGCAGGACAATGGTGCTGAAACGCTGCTGGGTCCGTTCTGAGGAGAAGCTCCGCCCCCAAAATGGCGCTGTCTTCCTGCTCTACAGAAGGATTATACTGGCCTGAGGTAAAGTGCTGGCTGAAATCCACGGACCTCGACAGGCTTGCTGACCAGTGTAGGATGTAGGCGCTGGCTCAGGGCGCCCCTCACAGTGACGCACTAAGTACCGCTGAGCCTCCGGAGTGCAGTTAGTACTGCGCTCCTACCCTGTTGCTGCCATCTTCACACCGGCCCCCCGCTTGTTAGGGGGGTCGGTGACTCACTCGCCACTGATCTTTAGCTCTGTAAGGGGGTGGCGGCATGCTGCTGGGGTGAGCGATCCCCTGTGGCAGGGAACGATCTATCCCCTCAGGAGCTCAGTGTCCAGTCAGCGGAGATAGTGGCTCAGACCCCGCAGGGCGGACACTACTACCCCCCTTAGTCCCCCGAAGCAGGGAGGCTGTTGCCAGCAGCCTCCCTGTAAAATAATAAACTCTAAAAACAAACTTTACTAAAGAAGCTCTGTAGAGCTCCCCTAGCTGTGACCGGCTCCTCCGGGCACATTTTCTAGACTGAGTCTGGTAGGAGGGGCATAGAGGGAGGAGCCAGCCCACACTGTTAAACTCTTAAAGTGCCAATGGCTCCTGGTGGACCCGTCTATACCCCATGGTACTAATTTGGACCCCAGCATCCTCTAGGACGTAAGAGAAAAGCATGTTTATTCTGATTCCAGCAGTAGGATCATCATAAAAAAATAGGCATTAGCTGTCTGAAGAAGCAGGCAGCAGTCCCATGAAACGCGTAAGAAAGTTTCCAGATAATGAAGACACATTTGTATTGATGCCTTACTACGAAATTTAATAAACTTTATTTTGAAGAAGTGGTACTGACTATTTAATTGGGGGAACCTGCGCCAGGAAGGACATCGGGGGTTATTCAGAGTCCTTAGCAGTTTTTGCTAAATTAGCAAAAATTGCAAAGTATGAAATAGCATTCTGGGGGCCGTCCAGCACAGGGCAAGGCCACCCAGCATATATGGTGATGCCCTGTGATGCGATTACAATTCAATTGTGATTGCATTGCTGGTTCCAGCATTAGAGGTTGACCCCTGCCTACGCAGCCTGATTGCATAGGTAGGTGCATTGCCGCCATTTTTCCGATCGCAGGAACTGCAGAGGACATCTGTCAAAGTCAGAAAAATATCACGATGCACACTGCCATATTTGCACCTCATACAGGTCCGCGCTGCGCATGCGTGCGCTCTCCCGTGCGTGCGCATACTCGCTGTTGCGGGCACCCGCGGGCGCGCAGTATGTGCATTTACGGTAGAGTTCATGTGCTCGTAGCGTGCGACTCAATCGTTACATATTTTCACTATATAATGTATTTTGTAGATCATGGTCCCTTTGATAGAATCTGAAAGTTTAGTTAATGTAGCATGTTCGTGGACAGAGAAATCCCCCTTTGTTTGATACGAAGGGTCAGACAGGAGTAATACAGTGGTGTTTAGTATCCATCGGAAGAGTATTTAATTAGCAATATTCCGGTGTTGGTTTGAAGCGGATTAATCGCTCGTGCGAATAGTTATGGTCATAAGAAGTTTATGTCCATTTACTATTATTTGCACTTACTTATCCATGCGGCGGGAAACCTAGTTTCCCACCCACCTGAGCAGTTGGAAATCGTCACAGCCCACCTGTATGAATCAACCTATGACCTTTTGTTATAATGCGAGGAGGAATTCCTGTGTCCAATGAACAATGAGATTGTAGGGACCATTGAATTGTATTGTGTGTTGGGCATAAATAGACAAGCCGATCACATCCAGCTCTCACTCTTCAACGGTTCTCATTGCTGAAAATCGGGAGCTGGATGTCCAGAGGCGCATGCGATCGTTCCCCTTTGTGCGTAAGTTTTTCTCTGCAATCATATTGTCTTTCTTGTTATTATGGGCCATATCTCTCTCTCTCTCTCTCTCTTCTCTTTCTCTCGTATTCTCTTAAACGTAATAGTATTGTATTGTATTTCCTGTGTAGTTACCTGGTTAGTTAGTCTATGTTAAATTGTAGTGTGTGACTTGTATTGTATTATTCTTTTTCTCAAGTATAACATTCACATAAGGCGTTAGACCCTAAGCACGGTATCTGTGTATTTCTTATAGTGTTAAGTATTCACAGAGCGTCGGTGACGCTCAAACAGCTTTTAAGTTAATAAGGTTACACTGTGTTGCATCTACACCCTATCTCTACACTAAGGTTTTACAGCATATTACATTGTTTATGGTTTAGATTTAAAGGTTTAACATTGTGAGCGTCTGCGCCGCTCGTGATCTCCTCGTGGTCTCGAGCGTCCGCTACGCTGATAGCGTAGCATTACGGTAGTCGCTCACCTATAGTGTGCCCGATACCAACAGCGTATTCTCGCGAGCGTTTGTGTCGCTCGAGCGGCTCGCTCCCGATACAGCGTCCGCTACGCTAAGAGCGTACCCTTACGGTACCTCGTGCGCCAGTTGCGTACAGTGTTTCTTAACCTCTGTATAGTGTGTTATATAGGATAAATACTTGGCTTTATCTAGTCGGCAGCCTATAGCGTGCCTGCCTGTGCTCTCTTGGCCGTGAGCGAACGTGACGCATGAGCGTCTCGACCACGGCTAAGCGATTGTTACGCAACGTGCGTACCCTTACGGTACTCCATACGTAAATAGCGTACAGTGTTCTTAGGCCTCTTAATGGGTTTTAAATAAGATAAATATTTAGCTTTATCAATTGGCGGCTCGTCCTGTCCTTCACATATCTCTGCTAGGTAATCTCAGCAGACATTATCCATCAGCAAAGGGCGGGAGATCATATTCTTCGCAGTGCTGACGGGATAAGCGTCTGCTTCGCTTAGTAAAGGGTGCTGAAGGAATCCGGAACCGGAGGTAAGAACAACACACTAGTGTCTTTTAAAACTGTTTATATCTGTCTTGCGTACACACGCACATATCTGCATTTCTTTTTCATTCGTGTATTTTCATATCACTCTCCTGCTTGCCATTTTATAATTGATAAAACGTGCTAAGAGAGATTTGTCGCTATTTCATAGTTAAAGTGTAAAAGTAATGCGTTAAGGGATAAAGTGTAAAGCACACACGCAGCTCTACCTAAAGGTACAAGGAGAGATTGGTGTGGGGTTCAGTAGAGGATCGAGGATCATCTACATTGATAAACGTGTTAGTTGTGTTACGGTGGACATTGGTTTTGTGTACACGTGTCTCTAACAAAGGGCTGAGACTCGCGTACGCAAATGCCGATGCACGCAGCGTAAATTACGCAACGGAGCGTCTGGGTACGCCCACGTAACTCAAGTCACACAATAGTGTTGATTTTCAACAGGCGATAAATAGCGCAACAGGCGATAAATAGCGCAACAGGCGATAAATAGCGCAAATCTATTTTAATATCCGAAATTTAAATTAACAGATCCTTCTCCAAATTTACAACACATCTGGTCTAAAGAAAAATTTCTGCGCAGAAATAGAAATAGAAACAAAAGTGTACATGTGATGAGTGAGTGTTTTTAAGTTTTACAATTTTGGGGATTGAACCACAGAAATCACCGAGTTCTCGTGAAGTACATACGTGTAAGTGACATACATGGTGGCTAGGGAGGCATCCCTGGTTAAACATATATAAAGAGCATTAGAGTGTAGCAGACCAGGAGGTCATACTGTAACAGACCAGGAGGTCAGACCAGGAGGTCGCATAACAGACCAGGAGGTCCAGGTACAGCAGACAAGGAAGTCCGCTATAGAGACAAGGCACAACACCAAGAAGGGTTGGTGCAACACCCATATAGGCCATAAAGCTCAGGCTGAAGGAATTCGCAGCTGCTGAATGTCGATTCCACTGGTCGCTCCGTACATAAGATTAGTTGCTTATGTACTGAACGATTGTACCGCACGTAATTGTGTGCATTAGTTAGTCTGACCAGTACCATTTGTGTACAAACCCGGTCATAAACACTATTTGTACATTCTGACGTGATTTGTGTAATTTTTTATTTTTAAAAGGGAAGTTCTCTGGTCACTCAGGAATTATCCAACAACCCCACAGTTACTGGAAAGGGTTAATGCTCTGCGGATCACACCAACATGTTCCAGTAAACGAAGGTTCATAGGGGCCCTGGGTCGAGTACGCCAGCACTATATCAGTGTGTGGGCGTATTGGTCGGCGTGGGCGAGTGAGTGGGGTGCTCGGTAAACCACCACCGTCAACCTATCGTGAATATTTTGGTTTTTTTGTAAGGGTTCGCTGCAAGCAACACCTGCAAATTATGGGGGCCAGTTGTTCAGGAAGGGGGCGATCAACCTCGGTTCGGGTTGATTCTATAAACCGACCAATCGGGTCGGCAAGGTACGTAATGTGTGAAAAATACGGCTCACACACAGAAGTTTTATGTGATGAATGGGAGAGAATGACAATGCATGACGGGGAGAAATTCCCAAGAGTAGGTAGCTTCAGCCCAGATGTGTTACTGAATCTAAGGAGAAGGATAAGTCTCATTAAATCAGCAAAGAGGCGAGTTAAACATTTTGATTGTTTACAGTTATGGCAACAGGAAAGTGAATTGCAAAGAGAGTTAACTGACATATCTGACTCTTATCTTGGGAGGAGAGACATGGCAATGGAGAGAATTATGGTTGCGGAGAAAGGCACAATGTTGAACAATAAAAACGCACTTAGCAACTGTAGTATAGATGATAAGAATAAGTGTAATAAACATAACAATGATAATTGTAATGCTGTTAAATGTACAACTATTAACCCGTGCAAGTTGCACCCCATGTCAAACTTCCCTCAGGAATACGAGCAAGAAAGTGAACCCAGCCCGATGTCGGCACCTCTTCCAGCAGCCATCATACAAGACATCCAGGTGGACGCGACCAAATCGGTAAAGGCAATAATCAAACCCCCTAACGGAGGGTCAGGTGAGGTCGTGTCCACAGGTACGTACAATGTTTTATATCACGCACAAACAAATGTACCCCATATTGTAAGACCAAAACAAGGTGATGTAATTGAGTTTAGTCCTGTCAGGGTGATCACAGTCCCCGATGGGAAGACTGACGATCAGGGAATCCTTCCTGTCAAGGACAGTGCAATGCGCTGTCCCTGGTCCCGGATGGAATTGAGATCAATTATGTCTGAATTTCCTGATCCCAGGAAAAATCTAGTAGCATGTCAAAGGTTTGTTAAAGAACTAGGAAACTCCACAGAACCCACCAACAAAGAGTGGCGGACATTGCTGAGGGCATGTTTGCCCTCCAGTGTTGACCCTGCGAAATTTATTGCTGATTGTAAATTAGACACGGAGGTACCTTGTATGGAGGAACACAATCAGGAATGTATTAAGCAGATCAACCGACAGTTAGAAGTATATTTCCCAGCCATTGTCGAGTGGAACAAAATCTTCTCCATAAGACAAAACAAAGGGGAAAGTACTTCTAATTATTTCCACCGGGCATTGCAGGACATGACTAGGTATACGGGTATAGAAAACATCGAAACAAGTGCACCGCACAGAGAAGTAGCAGTATCTGTGCTAATGGATGGTTTAAAGGAAGTGTTGAGAGCAAAGATACAGATCACCAATCCATACTGGAGAGATAAATCAGTAACTGCATTAAGGGACTCTGCTGTTGGGCATGAGCAAACCAGCATCAAGCACAGGGAAACAAAGAAGCCTCAGATCCCTGTGGTTAAGCCAAAGGTGACAAGGTGTTATAACTGCCAGAAGGAAGGTCATTTTGCAAGAGATTGTAGATCAGGAAGTAGACCAAATTCACATAAACCCCCTAGACAAAGATATGAGCAGGGTTATGACACACCAAATTATAAACAGGGATCATATAGGAAGAATTTTGAGCCACACCCATAATGTGCAATCAGGAAAGGTGATCATTAGGACTGATGGTAAGCCTGAGGTTATAGTTAATAAATTGGGAGGTCATTCCCTGAAGACACAGGAATGACCGGGTGAAACGTTGTAAATGTATCTGTGAAATGTTTCTTTTCCTCTCCCCATCTCTGCTGACAATGTTTAAAAAAAAAAAAAAAATGTTTATGTTTGAAAAAAAAAAATGTTTTTTTGTTGTTGTTTATTGATGTGTTATGTTATATATATATATATATATATATATATATATATATATATATACATATGTGAACGGTTCTCTCTCTCTTGTTGTTTTTTTTTTTTTTCATCTCCCTCTTCTCACTCATGTTTTTATGTTTTAAAGATGGTATGTCACACCTCAGTTAGGCAAATGGTAATGCAAGATTTTTTGCTCCTTACAGAAAGATCACTGGTTTGGAAGGAATATTGCATCACCGGAATGTTCGTTTGGAAGACTGAGAGACAGCACCTTTGAGATGACAGCAGAACAAGAAGAACAACAAGACTAGAGAACTTAATTATCGTAACAAGTTTCTCTCCCCCTCAAACTGTTTTCCTGTACCCCCATTACAAATTTCTTCTTTTCTCCTCCTGTAAGATGGACTTGCCCCAAGAGACTGTGATATGGATTTTCCTGTTGACCATGATGTTGACCAGAGCAGTCTGTTCCGGCGAGAGTACCATGGAGGTCGAGAGAGGTTGTGGAATGGGTTCTGATGACAGAGATAGAGGCGTAGTTTCCCAAGAACAACATAATCAACAAGCAAAGGCGAGTATCAGAAAACGATCCGATAGCATTGACCATAGAAGGAATTGTGAAGGATTGTTAGCTGAAGAAAACTGTATCTGTAGGCTCTGTGACAATGTAGTTGAGGATGGGTGCATCAAGAAATGCCAATCAAGATTTAATATCCACATGGACCGGCATCCGTTGAGTGACTATCACTCCTTAGTGGGTAGTGTGCTAAATCAAACAGATCGTTGGGTATGCTCTCAAGTACCTCAAGGTCATAGCAAATTAGGACTAGTACCATTTCCTTTAACGATAGGGGAGGTACTTGAGCTAAGTGGTGGGAGGCCGGTGGACAGGAGGTTTAATATCTCCAGTCCTCCTAGTTTGAAGCTCCACCAATATCATGTGGATAGATCCCTCATATGTTTTAACATTTCCAATCCCCGAAAGCCGGGAAATTGGGAAGTGTCATGGAGTAACCAAACCATGACCTTTTCATATAGAGCAGATAGAATGCCGACAGATACAGAGCTTATACGCCACATAGCCAGTAGAGGAAAATCTTTCCGATATAGGTATACCCTAGGAAATAGGATTACGAGAGTTGGAGAGGTATCACCAGGATACTGTGCACATATCGTACAAGCTGATACGTGTACTAGACAGATGGGAGAATTAGGGTTAGGAGATTTCACATGGAAGATGTGTAATATGGTTATGTCCTACTCCGTCCCATATGTTCTCCCCGATGATGCATATTTCATATGCGGGAGGAAGGCGTATAAGTGGCTTGCCCCAAACTCTGAAGGATTGTGTTATATTGGAAAAGTACTGCCTGAAGTAATGACTGTATCACATGCCAAAATGAAAGATATACACAGTGTTGCCCAAGCTCCTTATACTCATACCCATTACGAGCACGTAGTTAAACGGCACCTGATAGAAAGAACAGAGCATCCGGCCTCTGACATGATCCATGAATCCACCGGGATTCAGTTTCTAATCGCGTTAGACATCACTCGCACCGCCAGAGGAGTGTTGAATTATAAATACATATCTGCGCTCGCAAATTTGTTAGACAATATCACAGAAATGTATGATGACACGTTTAGGTATACTGGAAGAGAACTTCAAGCTTATAAAACAGAACTGGTTCAGCATAGAATGATTCTCAATTATCTCACGGCAGTGACAGGTGGATATTGTGTCACACTGGCAACGCAGTACGGCGTGAAATGTTGCACATATATTACAAATAGTACAGAGGACCCGGTCGAGGTCATAGACCAAAAGATGGACGATACTCTCCAATTGAAGTGGGAATTTCGCAGGAGACACAATCTCACCCTTGCTGCTGTGAGTAATGAGCTGACTAGTTGGGTGTCATGGTTGAACCCGCGAAATTGGTTCTCTGGTTTAGGAGAATGGGCTCAAGGAGTCATAATGGATGTTGGGAAGTTTCTCCTATGTATCTTAGGTGTTATCATAACGATTGGCTTGATATTTAGATGCGGTCAGGCTTTAATGAAGTGCAAACGAGGTACTGGGATAATGAGTTTAAGGAGTGAGGAAATTGTAATTCCAATGGATTTGATTTATGACCCAAATGTAGAAACAATGATGTGATGAAAATGCGATTTCTACGGTCCGTTTCTTTCACCTGTTTTTACGTTTTCCCCAAGGTAAAAAGACCCACTTGGACGAGGAATTTGATGATCCTGTATACAGACAACTGATGGATTAAAGAAGAAGTTTTGACAACCTTATACACAGATATTTGATGAACTTTGCCATAGACCCCCAGTTTCCCTAGAAATTTTAAAATTACGCTAGCCCAACACTTTTGTAAGTCTATGGACATTGACAAAGCTTTTTGCCCACACGCCTTTTGGCAAAAGCACAAAGAAGACTGCATTCAACAGACACCGAACAAGACTTCAACCGACAAATGTTCATTAACCTGACATAGAATACCACTGCATTTACCGTAATTATGTATTTTCTTCATCTCTACAACCTTCAGGTAATTACACACATAGTCGATAGGGAATACAGGCACAGATATCAGCAATCACATATTCCCCCATTCATGTATCATCAACTAAAATGTGCTCCCCATTTTGTTACAACCACAGCCGAAAAGAGCTCGGTAAAGTTTGACAGCCCATCCACAGACCCGTACCACGGGATAAGAAGGAATTCCAATGTATACTTCGCAATACCTCGAAGCTTGATTTAAAACACGTACGGCACGATGATACATGACCCCCAAACACGGATTCATACACACATGCTTCTGCTATCTCATTAGGTCATACCCTTTTCCTACCTTCTCCTCTCCTCCCCTACCCAACCATGTAAATGTATTAACCCCTGACATATATTTTTCTCGTTTTGAAATGTTTTAGGAAGTGGCAGTTATTGTTGACTGCCAAAGGGTGGACTGTCAAAGTCAGAAAAATATCACGATGCACACTGCCATATTTGCACCTCATACAGGTCCGCGCTGCGCATGCGTGCGCTCTCCCGTGCGTGCGCATACTCGCTGTTGCGGGCACCCGCGGGCACGCAGTATGTGCATTTACGGTAGAGTTCATGTGCTCGTAGCGTGCGACTCAATCGTTACATATATTCACTATATAATGTATTTTGTAGATCATGGTCCCTTTGATAGAATCTGAAAGTTTAGTTAATGTAGCATGTTCGTGGACAGAAAAATCCCCCTTTGTTTGATACGAAGGGTCAGACAGGAGTAATACAGTGGTGTTTAGTATCCATCGGAAGAGTATTTAATTAGCAATATTCCGGTGTTGGTTTGAAGCGGATTAATCGCTCGTGCGAATAGTTATGGACATAAGAAGTTTATGTCCATTTACTATTATTTGTACTTACTTATCCATGCGGCGGGAAACCTAGTTTCCCACCCACCTGAGCAGTTGGAAATCGTCACAGCCCACCTGTATGAATCAACCTATGACCTTTTGTTATAATGCGAGGAGGAATTCCTGTGTCCAATGAACAATGAGATTGTAGGGACCATTGAATTGTATTGTGTGTTGGGCATAAATAGACAAGCCGATCACATCCAGCTCTCACTCTTCAACGGTTCTCATTGCTGAAAATCGGGAGCTGGATGTCCAGAGGCGCATGCGATCGTTCCCCTTTGTGCGTAAGTTTTTCTCTGCAATCATATTGTCTTTCTTGTTATTATGGGCCATATCTCTCTCTCTCTCTCTCTCTTCTCTTTCTCTCGTATTCTCTTAAACGTAATAGTATTGTATTGTATTTCCTGTGTAGTTACCTGGTTAGTTAGTCTATGTTAAATTGTAGTGTGTGACTTGTATTGTATTATTCTTTTTCTCAAGTATAACATTCACATAAGGCGTTAGACCCTAAGCACGGTATCTGTGTATTTCTTATAGTGTTAAGTATTCACAGAGCGTCGGTGACGCTCAAACAGCTTTTAAGTTAATAAGGTTACACTGTGTTGCATCTACACCCTATCTCTACACTAAGGTTTTACAGCATATTACATTGTTTATGGTTTAGATTTAAAGGTTTAACATTGTGAGCGTCTGCGCCGCTCGTGATCTCCTCGTGGTCTCGAGCGTCCGCTACGCTGATAGCGTAGCATTACGGTAGTCGCTCACCTATAGTGTGCCCGATACCAACAGCGTATTCTCGCGAGCGTTTGTGTCGCTCGAGCGGCTCGCTCCCGATACAGCGTCCGCTACGCTAAGAGCGTACCCTTACGGTACCTCGTGCGCCAGTTGCGTACAGTGTTTCTTAACCTCTGTATAGTGTGTTATATAGGATAAATACTTGGCTTTATCTAGTCGGCAGCCTATAGCGTGCCTGCCTGTGCTCTCTTGGCCGTGAGCGAACGTGACGCTTGAGCGTCTCGACCACGGCTAAGCGATTGTTACGCAACGTGCGTACCCTTACGGTACTCCATACGTAAATAGCGTACAGTGTTCTTAGGCCTCTTAATGGGTTTTAAATAAGATAAATATTTAGCTTTATCACATCATAGGGCCGCCCCGAAAATGTTCATGACACGCTTGCGTTTACTGATCCACCCGCCCAAGCTGCAACGCTGCCCCCAAACGCCCGCCTCCTGTCAGTCATTTTGCGATTGCATCCTTCCGGGATGCAATCGCATAATGGTAGCCTATGCATGCGTAATGCGGCCATGGTACGTGTGGAGGCGGCCAAAAATCGTCCGTTTGTGATTTTTCCTAAACTGCGTTTATCTCTGAATAGCCTCCATTGTTTGCATCTGGATTGGAGGTACGGTCGTTAGGTCGACACAGCTTAGGTCGATAGTCATTAGGTCGACCACTGAAGGTTGACATGCATTAGGTCGACATGTACTAGGTCGACAGGTCAAAAGGTCGACATGAGTTTTTCACATTTTTTTTTTTTGGACTTTTTCATACTTGACGATTCACGTGGACTACAATTGGGAACGGTAACCTGTGCCGAGCGCAGCGGTAGCGGAGCGAGCCTTGTGAGGGGACACGGTGCACTAATTGGGGTTTCCCATCACTTTACACAGAAAACGACACCAAAAAAGTCCAAAAACCCATGTCGACCTTTTGACCTGTCTACCTAGTACATGTCGCCCTAATGACCATGTCGACTTAATGCATGTTGACTTTGTATGGTCGACCTAATGACTGTCGACCTAAGTTGAGTCGACCCAACGACCCATACCCCTGGATTGTTGGAGAATTTCGGAAATGTTCTCCTCCTTTCAAGGCAGCAAAAAAACACCAATTGTTTGGACTTAATTCCCCAAGTGGCTGAGGTCGCTGGTCTGTATATTTCTGCTCCTACCTCCTAACTGCCCCAGTTTTGCCTAGATATTCCTGTTTTTTCGGCACGGACCCTCCGTCCACGCATGGGCCGCAGTGTCCCGCTGTGGGGGGAAGTAGGCTGGGAAACCCCTCTCACCCGCTGCTCTGCTTAGCAGAGTAAGCGTTAAATAGCTACCATGAGGGGTATGTCCTAGCTCTAATCTACATAGCAGTGTAAAAATAAAGCTATCAAGCACTTGTGGGCCACATGCAGAAACATGCAGACAGTATTTACCCTGCATGCAAAAACAATAAATGTATTTGAACCCCTAGCATTGCAACATGGTTTGTTCCAGATACTCACAGGTAGATGTATGAATTTGTCTTTTTGCTGCGTTATGGGTGCTGGGGCATATCGGCTTTTTTTTCCGGCGACATGCTCCCGCACTTCACCTGCATGTATGTCCCGCTGGCGAGGTCTGTTACCGCTGCGTTATGTTGGTCTGCCGGTGAAGTGTGCTTCTGTGTCATAGCGTGCATCGGTGCGTCTCTGCGCATGCGTACGACATCTCCTTCCCACTGACCACCGCGCCTGTAGTTGTGCGCATGCGCGTCCTCTGTTCTGAGACGCTGTGAGTGACTGCACACACCACTAGGGATGCAAGAGTGTCACGTGATGCAAATAACTTTATTCACAATTAAACAACAAAACATGTCCGTCGCCAAGATAACAGAGGAGAAAGGAGCCGCACCGCAAGCAAAGGAACGTCGAAATCGAAGACTGCAGGTGACGAAGCGGACATCCGTAAAAGCAGTTCATACATCTGGTAAGTTCCGCTCCCGCTGTCAAGAGGATGGTGACGGCGAAAAGGGGAGGGGCCCGTAGCGCAGCACGAAAACAAAACCTAAATCTTCATTCATACATTGGGTGGTGCGGTAACTGCAGCACATAGCGTGCTGTGTCACCGTTCTAACACAGAAACAACGTTCATACATCTGCCTAAAAGTTACTTAATTTGTTTTGCTTTTCTTCCAAGTCAGAAAAGCCCCTCTGTAGATAGCTGTTAGTATTACCTGCTTCAGCACCATCTTTCCGAAATATATCACATGGACAGGGCCGAAACTAGAGTATCTGTCACCCGGGGCAAGGCAGTCAATTGTCGCGACCCCCCCCCCCCATCTTCCTGTACATGTACACACCATCAATACACAGTACGGCCCCTGAATATACACATACCACCACAATAAACATATGGTGTGTACATGTCCCTGTATATACACATACCCCAATATACTGTGATTAAATACACCCCTCATATGAAGTACCCACCCGGGTACTACAGCAGATCTCCGGAGCGTACTGGCGCAGCGGAGCGGGGGCAGCGCTTCTTCAACCCCTGCACTGCATGCTTCGGTTACCGCCTCGCGACAGCGCCCTCTCTCTTTCCACACCCAGGTTGCCTGCCCCCCTAGCCCCCCCCTAGTTACGGCTCTGACATGGAAGATGGAACATTCAATAGGGGGTGTTAAAATATTCTTAGTGATTATTGCAGACACACCATAGCTGTTCTGGATGCAGGTGGGTTGGGGCCCCCTTGTACCAGGGGCTCTTGTGCAGCCATTATAAATAGGCCACTGTCATCTGTCTGACACTGAACGCCGACATCTCCAAAGTATCGGGGACACTGTTAGGGTTAGGCCCCGGGGGGATGGTTGGGGTTAGGCACTAAAGGGGGGTTAGCTATAGCGGTCCAACCCCATATATATATGGAAATTTCCACACCCATGGTTGCAAGTTAGGAGATCCTTTATGATACAACCGTGGGTCCTTTTGGAAGTTCTAGTTTATTAATAATTATCTTTACTATGGATATACCTTTTGATGCTTCCGTATCTATATATATATAAAAAAATATTTTTCCAGTGCACTGAATCAGTACATGGTTTTAGGGTGATCCAGTACTAAAGATGAAAAGGCTCTTTTTAGAGTCAAAGTGGGAAGCCACTTTTTAAGTTCCATGTTCCTTTTATATATGAAGAGCTTGCCTTTATATAAAGCTACCCCTGATGAAGTCAAATAGACGAAACGCGCTGGATTTATCAGCTACAAATCAGTAATCCAGTTGAGGATAACGCTCCCTTGTACCAAGTTTACACCTTGTTAAGGTGAGGGAGTTCGTACATCCATATCACCTACTGGATATTTATGGAATCATAAAAAAATTTGTTTTCATGTACAATAGTTCATAAGACCTTCTGTATAAGGCTTTTTATGAATTCATTTTGTTATTAAATCATTTTATTCTAATTGTTTGTTTGGGTGACTTTTTGGTGAGGGGTTATCCACTGTAGGAATCCAGAAAACCCCATCTTCTACAGTATAAGATATATCCATTTGGAAGGACTTCCGTTCAATCTATACAAGAACTTTAGCGCACTCAGGAATTGTTTTTTCTGTTTATGTAAGTTTGAGATTTGGCAACGGAGATCTCACCTGTAGTGCTGCTCTTTTCCTTTAGGCGCAAGATAAGGATAATTTTTTTTTGTGTTTTATATATATATATATATATATATACACACACACAGTATATATATATATATATATATAGAGAGAGAGAGAGAGAGAGAGAGAGAGTGAGTGAGAGAGAGACACATATATACCGCTGAACTTTAATTAACCTTATTATACTATATTTTGTGAAGGTCAGAACACGCTGACCTGACTGAGATAATTTGGGACACAAGAAACCATGTATTTCGCAAGCCTGAATAATGAAGTGTCACCATTATGACTCAAACTGAGTATGTCTTGATGTAATATATTGTTGGTTGGTTTTGGTTTATGAGTGGACACCAGACATTTCTTGTGGTTACCACATCTATGGGTTCCCAGCTTCCCACTGTACATTCTGCTAATGGGTTGGGGAACACAATGCCAGACCAGAGTATAATACCCCAGCCAGAAGGTCTCCACCGTGGTTCTATTTGTGGTCCCCTCTCCCCACACTCCCACCTCGGCACTATAAATCCTTATCCATCCCCTCAGCTACATACGCTACATACATTTCTGTCTGACACGCATCGTTATAACACAGGCTCCAGTAACGCTGAAGATTTGATGGGGTGTTAACGCCCTAAATAAGACTGTAATTAACCAACATTTGTTATTTATCCCAGATGTTATATTCAGGCTTTCTATACCGAAAAGCAGCTACTAAACTCTGCCACTTTGATGCCAATCGTCACATAAATAGCTGATGCCCAGTAGAGATGAGCGGGTTCGGTTTCTTTGAATCCGAACCCGCACGAACTTCACTTTTTTTTCCACGGGTCCGAGCGACTCGGATCTTCCCGCCTTGCTCGGTTAACCCGAGCGCGCCCGAACGTCATCATGACGCTGTCGGATTCTCGCGAGGCTCGGATTCTATCGCGAGACTCGGATTCTATATAAGGAGCCGCGCGTCGCCGCCATTTTCACTCGTGCATTGAGATTGATAGGGAGAGGACGTGTCTGGCGTCCTCTCCATTAGAATAGAGATAGATAGATTAGATAGAGAGAGATTGTGCAGAGTCGCAGACAGAGTTAGTTTACCACAGTCAGTGACCAGTGCAGTTGCTAGTTAACTTTTATTTAATATAATATATCCGTTCACTTCTCTCTGCTATATCCGTTCTCTGCCTGAAAAAAAAAACGATACACAGCACAGTCAGTCACACAGTGTGACTCAGTCTGTGTGCACTCAGCTCAGCCCAGTGTGCTGCACAGTCATCAATGTATAAATTAAAAGCTTATAATTAATTGTGGGGGAGACTGGGGAGCACTGCAGGTTGTTAGCAGGAGCCAGGAGTACAATTATATTAATTAACAGTGCACACTTTTGCTGCAGGAGTGGTGACCAGTGCCTGACCACCAGTATAGTATTGTTGTATACTACTAATATCTCTTTAAATATCAACCAGTCTATATTAGCAGCAGACACAGTACAGTGCGGTAGTTCACGGCTGTGGCTACCTCTGTGTCGGCACACGGCAGGCAGTCCGTCCGACCAGAATTGTATTATTTATTATTATATACCTACCACCTAACCGTGGTTTTTTTTTCATTCTTTATACCGTCATAGTGTCATCCTAATTGTTACAAGTATACTACTATCTCTTTATCAACCAGTGTACAGTGCGGTAGTTCACGGCTGTGGCTACCTCTGTGTCGGCACACGGCAGGCAGTCCGTCCGACCAGAATTGTATTATTTATTATTATATACCTACCACCTAACCGTGGTTTTTTTTTCATTCTTTATACCGTCATAGTGTCATCCTAATTGTTACGAGTATACTACTATCTCTTTATCAACCAGTGTACAGTGCGGTAGTTCACGGCTGTGGCTACCTCTGTGTCGGCACACGGCAGGCAGTCCGTCCGACCAGAATTGTATTATTTATTATTATATACCTACCACCTAACCGTGGTTTTTTTTTCATTCTTTATACCGTCATAGTGTCATCCTAATTGTTACGAGTATACTACTATCTCTTTATCAACCAGTGTACAGTGCGGTAGTTCACGGCTGTGGCTACCTCTGTGTCGGCACACGGCAGGCAGTCCGTCCGACCAGAATTGTATTATTTATTATTATATACCTACCACCTAACCGTGGTTTTTTTTTCATTCTTTATACCGTCATAGTGTCATCCTAATTGTTACGAGTATACTACTATCTCTTTATCAACCAGTGTACAGTGCGGTAGTTCACGGCTGTGGCTACCTCTGTGTCGGCACACGGCAGGCAGTCCGTCCGACCAGAATTGTATTATTTATTATTATATACCTACCACCTAACCGTGGTTTTTTTTTCATTCTTTATACCGTCATAGTGTCATCCTAATTGTTACGAGTATACTACTATCTCTTTATCAACCAGTGTACAGTGCGGTAGTTCACGGCTGTGGCTACCTCTGTGTCGGCACACGGCAGGCAGTCCGTCCGACCAGAATTGTATTATTTATTATTATATACCTACCACCTAACCGTGGTTTTTTTTTCATTCTTTATACCGTCATAGTGTCATCCTAATTGTTACGAGTATACTACTATCTCTTTATCAACCAGTGTACAGTGCGGTAGTTCACGGCTGTGGCTACCTCTGTGTCGGCACACGGCAGGCAGTCCGTCCGACCAGAATTGTATTATTTATTATTATATACCTACCACCTAACCGTGGTTTTTTTTTCATTCTTTATACCGTCATAGTGTCATCCTAATTGTTACGAGTATACTACTATCTCTTTATCAACCAGTGTACAGTGCGGTAGTTCACGGCTGTGGCTACCTCTGTGTCGGCAGTCGGCAGGCAGTCCGTCCATCCATAATTGTATTATTATTATAATATATACCACCTAACCGTGGTTTTTTTTTCATTCTTTATACCGTCATAGTGTCATACTAGTTGTTACGAGTATACTACTATCTCTTTATCAACCAGTGTACAGTGCGGTAGTTCACGGCTGTGGCTACCTCTGTGTCGGCAGTCGGCAGGCAGTCCGTCCATCCATAATTGTATTATTATTATAATATATACCACCTAACTGTGGTTTTTTTTGCATTCTTTATACCGTCGTCATAGTGTCATACTAGTTGTTACGAGTATACTACTATCTCTTTATCAACCAGTGTACAGTGCGGTAGTTCACGGCTGTGGCTACCTCTGTGTCGGCAGTCGGCAGGCAGTCCGTCCATCCATAATTGTATTATTATTATAATATATACCACCTAACCGTGGTTTTTTTTTCATTCTTTATACCGTCGTCATAGTGTCATACTAGTTGTTACGAGTATACTACTATCTCTTTATCAACCAGTGTACAGTGCGGTAGTTCACGGCTGTGGCTACCTCTGTGTCGGCAGTCGGCAGGCAGTCCGTCCATCCATAATTGTATTATTATTATAATATATACCACCTAACCGTGGTTTTTTTTTCATTCTTTATACCGTCGTCATAGTGTCATACTAGTTGTTACGAGTATACTACTATCTCTTTATCAACCAGTGTACAGTGCGGTAGTTCACGGCTGTGGCTACCTCTGTGTCGGCAGTCGGCAGGCAGTCCGTCCATCCATAATTGTATTATTATTATAATATATACCACCTAACCGTGGTTTTTTTTTCATTCTTTATACCGTCGTCATAGTGTCATACTAGTTGTTACGAGTATACTACTATCTCTTTATCAACCAGTGTACAGTGCGGTAGTTCACGGCTGTGGCTACCTCTGTGTCGGCAGTCGGCAGGCAGTCCGTCCATCCATAATTGTATTATTATTATAATATATACCACCTAACCGTGGTTTTTTTTTCATTCTTTATACCGTCGTCATAGTGTCATACTAGTTGTTACGAGTATACTACTATCTCTTTATCAACCAGTGTACAGTGCGGTAGTTCACGGCTGTGGCTACCTCTGTGTCGGCAGTCGGCAGGCAGTCCGTCCATCCATAATTGTATTATTATTATAATATATACCACCTAACCGTGGTTTTTTTTTCATTCTTTATACCGTCGTCATAGTGTCATACTAGTTGTTACGAGTATACTACTATCTCTTTATCAACCAGTGTACAGTGCGGTAGTTCACGGCTGTGGCTACCTCTGTGTCGGCAGTCGGCAGGCAGTCCGTCCATCCATAATTGTATTATTATTATAATATATACCACCTAACCGTGGTTTTTTTTTCATTCTTTATACCGTCGTCATAGTGTCATACTAGTTGTTACGAGTATACTACTATCTCTTTATCAACCAGTGTACAGTGCGGTAGTTCACGGCTGTGGCTACCTCTGTGTCGGCAGTCGGCAGGCAGTCCGTCCATCCATAATTGTATTATTATTATAATATATACCACCTAACCGTGGTTTTTTTTTCATTCTTTATACCGTCGTCATAGTGTCATACTAGTTGTTACGAGTATACTACTATCTCTTTATCAACCAGTGTACAGTGCGGTAGTTCACGGCTGTGGCTACCTCTGTGTCGGCAGTCGGCAGGCAGTCCGTCCATCCATAATTGTATTATTATTATAATATATACCACCTAACCGTGGTTTTTTTTTCATTCTTTATACCGTCGTCATAGTGTCATACTAGTTGTTACGAGTATACTACTATCTCTTTATCAACCAGTGTACAGTGCGGTAGTTCACGGCTGTGGCTACCTCTGTGTCGGCAGTCGGCAGGCAGTCCGTCCATCCATAATTGTATTATTATTATAATATATACCACCTAACCGTGGTTTTTTTTTCATTCTTTATACCGTCGTCATAGTGTCATACTAGTTGTTACGAGTATACTACTATCTCTTTATCAACCAGTGTACAGTGCGGTAGTTCACGGCTGTGGCTACCTCTGTGTCGGCAGTCGGCAGGCAGTCCGTCCATCCATAATTGTATTATTATTATAATATATACCACCTAACCGTGGTTTTTTTTTCATTCTTTATACCGTCGTCATAGTGTCATACTAGTTGTTACGAGTATACTACTATCTCTTTATCAACCAGTGTACAGTGCGGTAGTTCACGGCTGTGGCTACCTCTGTGTCGGCAGTCGGCAGGCAGTCCGTCCATCCATAATTGTATTATTATTATAATATATACCACCTAACCGTGGTTTTTTTATACCACCTAACCGTGGCAGTCCGTCCATAATTGTATACTAGTATCCAATCCATCCATCTCCATTGTTTACCTGAGGTGCCTTTTAGTTCTGCCTATAAAATATGGAGAACAAAAAAGTTGAGGTTCCAAAATTAGGGAAAGATCAAGATCCACTTCCACCTCGTGCTGAAGCTGCTGCCACTAGTCATGGCCGAGACGATGAAATGCCAGCAACGTCGTCTGCCAAGGCCGATGCCCAATGTCATAGTACAGAGCATGTCAAATCCAAAACACCAAATATCAGAAAAAAAAGGACTCCAAAACCTAAAATAAAATTGTCGGAGGAGAAGCGTAAACTTGCCAATATGCCATTTACCACACGGAGTGGCAAGGAACGGCTGAGGCCCTGGCCTATGTTCATGGCTAGTGGTTCAGCTTCACATGAGGATGGAAGCACTCAGCCTCTCGCTAGAAAACTGAAAAGACTCAAGCTGGCAAAAGCACCGCAAAGAACTGTGCGTTCTTTGAAATCCCAAATCCACAAGGAGAGTCCAATTGTGTCGTTTGCGATGCCTGACCTTCCCAACACTGGACGTGAAGAGCATGCGCCTTCCACTATTTGCATGCCCCCTGCAAGTGCTGGAAGGAGCACCCGCAGTCCAGTTCCTGATAGTCAGATTGAAGATGTCAGTGTTGAAGTACACCAGGATGAGGAGGATATGGGTGTTGCTGGCGCTGGGGAGGAAATTGACCAGGAGGATTCTGATGGTGAGGTGGTTTGTTTAAGTCAGGCACCCGGGGAGACACCTGTTGTCCGTGGGAGGAATATGGCCGTTGACATGCCAGGTGAAAATACCAAAAAAATCAGCTCTTCGGTGTGGAGGTATTTCACCAGAAATGCGGACAACAGGTGTCAAGCCGTGTGTTCCCTTTGTCAAGCTGTAATAAGTAGGGGTAAGGACGTTAACCACCTCGGAACATCCTCCCTTATACGTCACCTGCAGCGCATTCATAATAAGTCAGTGACAAGTTCAAAAACTTTGGGTGACAGCGGAAGCAGTCCACTGACCAGTAAATCCCTTCCTCTTGTAACCAAGCTCACGCAAACCACCCCACCAACTCCCTCAGTGTCAATTTCCTCCTTCCCCAGGAATGCCAATAGTCCTGCAGGCCATGTCACTGGCAAGTCTGACGAGTCCTCTCCTGCCTGGGATTCCTCCGATGCATCCTTGCGTGTAACGCCTACTGCTGCTGGCGCTGCTGTTGTTGCCGCTGGGAGTCGATGGTCATCCCAGAGGGGAAGTCGTAAGCCCACTTGTACTACTTCCAGTAAGCAATTGACTGTTCAACAGTCCTTTGCGAGGAAGATGAAATATCACAGCAGTCATCCTACTGCAAAGCGGATAACTGAGTCCTTGACAACTATGTTGGTGTTAGACGTGCGTCCGGTATCCGCCGTTAGTTCACAGGGAACTAGACAATTTATTGAGGCAGTGTGCCCCCGTTACCAAATACCATCTAGGTTCCACTTCTCTAGGCAGGCGATACCGAGAATGTACACGGACGTCAGAAAAAGACTCACCAGTCTCCTAAAAAATGCAGTTGTACCCAATGTCCACTTAACCACGGACATGTGGACAAGTGGAGCAGGGCAGGGTCAGGACTATATGACTGTGACAGCCCACTGGGTAGATGTATGGACTCCCGCCGCAAGAACAGCAGCGGCGGCACCAGTAGCAGCATCTCGCAAACGCCAACTCTTTCCTAGGCAGGCTACGCTTTGTATCACCGCTTTCCAGAATACGCACACAGCTGAAAACCTCTTACGGCAACTGAGGAAGATCATCGCGGAATGGCTTACCCCAATTGGACTCTCCTGTGGATTTGTGGCATCGGACAACGCCAGCAATATTGTGTGTGCATTAAATATGGGCAAATTCCAGCACGTCCCATGTTTTGCACATACCTTGAATTTGGTGGTGCAGAATTTTTTAAAAAACGACAGGGGCGTGCAAGAGATGCTGTCGGTGGCCAGAAAAATTGCGGGACACTTTCGGCGTACAGGCACCACGTACAGAAGACTGGAGCACCACCAAAAACTACTGAACCTGCCCTGCCATCATCTGAAGCAAGAAGTGGTAACGAGGTGGAATTCAACCCTCTATATGCTTCAGAGGTTGGAGGAGCAGCAAAAGGCCATTCAAGCCTATACAATTGAGCACGATATAGGAGATGGAATGCACCTGTCTCAAGTGCAGTGGAGAATGATTTCAACGTTGTGCAAGGTTCTGATGCCCTTTGAACTTGCCACACGTGAAGTCAGTTCAGACACTGCCAGCCTGAGTCAGGTCATTCCCCTCATCAGGCTTTTGCAGAAGAAGCTGGAGGCATTGAAGAAGGAGCTAACACGGAGCGATTCCGCTAGGCATGTGGGACTTGTGGATGCAGCCCTTAATTCGCTTAACAAGGATTCACGGGTGGTCAATCTGTTGAAATCAGAGCACTACATTTTGGCCACCGTGCTCGATCCTAGATTTAAAGCCTACCTTGGATCTCTCTTTCCGGCAGACACAGGTCTGCTGGGGTTGAAAGACCTGCTGGTGACAAAATTGTCAAGTCAAGCGGAACGCGACCTGTCAACATCTCCTCCTTCACATTCTCCCGCAACTGGGGGTGCGAGGAAAAGGCTCAGAATTCCGAGCCCACCCACTGGCGGTGATGCAGGGCAGTCTGGAGCGACTGCTGATGCTGACATCTGGTCCGGACTGAAGGACCTGCCAACGATTACGGACATGTCGTCTACTGTCACTGCATATGATTCTCTCAACATTGATAGAATGGTGGAGGATTATATGAGTGACCGCATCCAAGTAGGCACGTCACACAGTCCGTACTTATACTGGCAGGAAAAAGAGGCAATTTGGAGGCCCTTGCACAAACTGGCTTTATTCTACCTAAGTTGCCCTCCCACAAGTGTGTACTCCGAAAGAGTGTTTAGTGCCGCCGCTCACCTTGTCAGCAATCGGCGTACGAGGTTACATCCAGAAAATGTGGAGAAGATGATGTTCATTAAAATGAATTATAATCAATTCCTCCGCGGAGACATTGACCAGCAGCAATTGCCTCCACAAAGTACACAGGGAGCTGAGATGGTGGATTCCAGTGGGGACGAATTGATAATCTGTGAGGAGGGGGATGTACACGGTGATATATCGGAGGGTGAAGATGAGGTGGACATCTTGCCTCTGTAGAGCCAGTTTGTGCAAGGAGAGATTAATTGCTTCTTTTTTGGGGGGGGTCCAAACCAACCCGTCATATCAGTCACAGTCGTGTGGCAGACCCTGTCACTGAAATGATGGGTTGGTTAAAGTGTGCATGTCCTGTTTTGTTTATACAACATAAGGGTGGGTGGGAGGGCCCAAGGATAATTCCATCTTGCACCTCTTTTTTCTTTTCTTTTTCTTTGCATCATGTGCTGATTGGGGAGGGTTTTTTGGAAGGGACATCCTGCGTGACACTGCAGTGCCACTCCTAGATGGGCCCGGTGTTTGTGTCGGCCACTAGGGTCGCTAATCTTACTCACACAGTCAGCTACCTCATTGCGCCTCTTTTTTTCTTTGCGTCATGTGCTGTTTGGGGAGGGTTTTTTGGAAGGGCCATCCTGCGTGACACTGCAGTGCCACTCCTAGATGGGCCCGGTGTTTGTGTCGGCCACTAGGGTCGCTAATCTTACTCACACAGCTACCTCATTGCGCCTCTTTTTTTCTTTGCGTCATGTGCTGTTTGGGGAGGGTTTTTTGGAAGGGCCATCCTGCGTGACACTGCAGTGCCACTCCTAGATGGGCCCGGTGTTTGTGTCGGCCACTAGGGTCGCTAATCTTACTCACACAGCTACCTCATTGCGCCTCTTTTTTTCTTTGCGTCATGTGCTGTTTGGGGAGGGTTTTTTGGAAGGGACATCCTGCGTGACACTGCAGTGCCACTCCTAGATGGGCCCGGTGTTTGTGTCGGCCACTAGGGTCGCTTATCTTACTCACACAGCGACCTCGGTGCAAATTTTAGGACTAAAAATAATATTGTGAGGTGTGAGGTATTCAGAATAGACTGAAAATGAGTGTAAATTATGGTTTTTGAGGTTAATAATACTTAGGGATCAAAATGACCCCCAAATTCTATGATTTAAGCTGTTTTTTAGTGTTTTTGGAAAAAAACACCCGAATCCAAAACACACCCGAATCCGACAAAAATAATTCGGTGAGGTTTTGCCAAAACGCGTTCGAACCCAAAACACGGCCGCGGAACCGAACCCAAAACCAAAACACAAAACCCGAAAAATTTCAGGCGCTCATCTCTAATGCCCAGCAGTGGTGCCAGCTGGCCAAATACTATCTCACAATGCAGTAAGGATTGCAGGGCGGTTACCCTCAAAATCCTATTCTCATAAACAGCGGAACAATAGTCTGGGAATATAATGGAAATTTTGTTTTGGACGTGTAATACTGCAGATATTCATAATTGCTAACCTAGTTTAAATGTTTGTTTCCTAGATTCGTATATTCTTGGAGAAAATTGTCTCTAGATTCATAATTAATATAATCTAATCTTTATTGTGTGTCGAGGGGTCTATTCATGAAGCAGTGAAAGTGTGGAGAAGTGAGCCTGTGGAGAAGTTGCCCATGGCAACCAATCAGCTTCTCCGTACAATTGTATAGTATGCAAATTTTAAATGTTACTTCAGTGCTGATTGGTTGCCATGGGCAACTTCTCCACTGGCTCACTTCTTCATTCTTTTCACTGCTTCATGAATAGACCTTAGTTGTTACATGGTACACCCTATACCAGGTCTCTCGTAGGAGCTAAGCAGGTCTGCCACAATGTAACACTACACAGTTTCAAGATGGCCGCTGCACATGCCCAGTGACGTACTCCTCCTCCAGCACAAACAGAAGTGCAACCCTGTCAAACGCCACATGACTGAACCTATGGATGGATGACAGAAGAGCACAATTAACTTAAATGAATGATTTTTTTCTTCTGAATTTCTCAATAAGAAACTTTTGGCCCAGGGGTGCTTTGACACTCTAGGGTGCCGTGATTCATTACATTTTGGGAATCACTGGCCTGCAGGTTCATGTCGACATTAGGACCATGTCATCATTCTGGTGTCGACATTATGAATGTCAATTATACTAAATGTGTAGGGCCTGTTCTGTCTCCTGCATGCATGCATAGTGAGAGCCAGCGGCTGGCCCTGCCAGGGATCTGGTACAGACTAATCAGGCAGAGGCGGTCGATGGGCGGGATGGCGGAGTTTAGCCGCCATTTTGTGGGCGCGGTCCCGCCAACGCAGGTTGGGCGGGCTGCAAAGGCTGCGGGCTGGGGAGTGATGAGTAGCTCCCGGCCAGCACGCTAAAGCTGCACTGGTTGGGAGCTACTTTTGAATCGCCGCTGCGCGATGCCTTTGCACTTCTGCAGGGGGGGGGGGTTGGTATGGGCAGCATAGTTCAATAGAATAAAGGCTGGCACCTCCATACTGTTGGTAATCTCTTCAACATGCTTTATCTGAAACTGTGAGACGTTGAACTTTATGTCTTTATGCTGTTTCAGCATTTGCATTTAGGCCCCATGTTTCCCATTATAACAGAGCAACATGACCACAAACTGCTTTCAATGCTAGGGGAAAAGGGAACTTTTTAATCCTCTAATTCTGTGTAAACTTTTGCCCTTGGTCAGTCCGCCACTCCGCATGCTCACTTCGAGTAACCTTCTTTCATGTGGTCTGGGCAGGCCTTCCATTTGCTCTTTGTTTGCCTCCCCCCGTGCGCACAATCAGCCTAAATGTTCCATTTTTGCGCAAATGCTACAGCCACATTTCAGTTGGTGAGATTCAGCCCCATGTGCTAGCTTTCATTTTCCTGGAATTAACCCCTGTTTTGAGAAGCCTTAACAATAACAAGACATTTTATATGTACGCTTAGATTTGTGCAGTACTTACCACTGCAGCACGTGTATGACATTCTACTGTAAGCGAGAACCCTGTACATAAAATAACTAAGATATATTTAGTAATATTAACTACAAGGGAACAATGTAAGAATACCTTGTTTTTAGATTGAGACTCTCTGATAAACTCAGTTCCCAAGGCAAACTGACAGTCCAGGTTTTAAGGATACCTACACTTAAGCACATATGCTTGAATCAAATAACTAGAGATGAGCGGGTTCGGTTCCTCGAGATCCGAACCCCCTCGAACTTCACCTATTTTACACGGTTCCGAGGCAGACTCGAATCTTCCCGCCTTGCTCGGTTAACCAGAACGCCCCCCAACGTCATCATCCCGCTGTCGGATTCTCGCGAGATTCGTATTCTATATAAGGAACCGCGCATCGCCGCCATTGTCACTCGTGCATTGGAGATGATAGCGAGAGGACGTGGCTGCGTTCTCTCAGCTTCTGTGCTCAGTGTGCTGCAAATATCTGAGCTCAGTGTGCTGCAAATATCTGTGCTCAGTGTGCTGCAAATATCTACATTCTCTGCCTGAATACGCTCCATATCTGTGCTGCATTGTAGTTGTGCGCAGTATATAGTAGGAGGACAGTGCAGAATTTTGCTGACCACCAGTATATATAATATATATATAGCAGTACAGTACAGTAGTCCATTGCTCTACCTCTGTGTCGTCAAGTATACTATCCATATCTGTGCTGCATTCATTGTAGTTGTGCGCAGTATATAGTAGGAGGACAGTGCAGATTTTTGCTGACCACCAGTATATATATAGCAGTACGGTACAATAGTCCATTGCTCTACCGCTGTGTCGTCAAGTATACTATCCATATCTGTGCTGCATTGTAGTTGTGCGCAGTATATATAGTAGGAGGACAGTGCAGAATTTTGCTGACCACCAGTATATATATATAGCAGTACGGTACAGTAATCCATTGCTCTACCTCTGTGTCGTCAAGTATACTATCCATATCTGTGCTGCATTGTAGTTGTGCACAGTATATAGTAGGAGGACAGTGCAGAATTTTGTTGACCACCAGTATATATATATATATATATATATATACATATATAGCAGTACGGTACAGTAGGCCATTGCTATTGATATTTTACTGGCATATAATTCCACACATTAAAAGATGGAGAACAAAAATGTGGAGGGAGGCCGGCCACTTGGGTCGCTTAGCTTAGTCATCCAGCGACCTTGGTGCACCTCTTATTTTCTTTGCATCATGTGCTGTTTGGGGACAATTTTTTTATGTGCCATCCTGTCTGACACTGCAGTGCCACTCCTAGATGGGCCAGGTGTTTGTGCCGGCCACTTGGATCGCTTAGCTTTGTCATCCAGCGATCTCGGTGCAAATTTTAGGGCTAAAAATAATATTGTGAGGTGTGAGGTGTTCAGAATAGACTGGAAATGAGTGGAAATTATGGTTATTGAGGTTAATAATACTATTGGATCAAAATGACCCCCAAATTCTATGATTTAAGCTGTTTTTGAGGTTCTTGTTTTTTTTTTAAAAACACCCGAATCCAAAACACATCCGAATCCGCCAAAAAAATTTCAGGGAGGTTTTGCCAAAACGCGTCCGAATCCAAAACACGGCCGCGGAACCGAATCCAGAACCAAAACACAAAACCCGAAAAATGTCCGGTGCACATCTCTACAAATAAGTGAGGTAATAAATAAGTCACCTGCGCTCAAGAATAGCTAACCTGAAAACCTGGGCTGTTAGCAGGGTCGGACTGGCCCACCGGTGAACAGGGGAAACCACCGGTGGGCCCCACTGCCTGTGGGCCCTCCTCCTCCTCTAGGGATCAGGCTCCAGACTCTATCCTAGTGCACTTTAATTATGCATTATACTTATGTTACATTATACTTCACAAGATTAGTGTGATTATTGAATGACAGCGCATGCGTAACATTCACATTACACATTCGCGTGGGGTATTAGCGACAGAAAATGCGTACTGATCATAAATGTAGCCGATGTTTGACTGACAGGAAATCTGCATTTCTGTGTGGAAACCTGCCGTTTTCTGGGTGTGTCAGAAAAAACGCAGGTGTGCCCAGGCGCTTTTGGCATCAGTGCAGACCACTTCCGGGCCGTCTCAGTCACATATTACTGGCAGCGTCAGACCTACTCACATTTGCTCAGATGGCAAAGACTCTTCGTTGTTCCGGGATTTGCGTATGCATCTGTGAGTGGATAGCGATCTGCGATGCATTTGCAAATTTACAGGGGGGGGGGGGGTTTCTTTCTGTCGGTGCGGCGCCCTTCTACTCGCAGACAACTGCAGTTTCTCAGATTAATGATCCATGCTGAACTAGACCCTAAACCAGTGTTACCCAACCTTCATCCTCAAGACAAATCTACAGTCCACATTTTAAGGATAGGCATACTTGAGCACAGGTGACTAAATTAGTGCCTCAATTACTGAGATTTAACCATCGGTGTTCAATCATAGATATCCAAGAACCTGGATTGTTTGTGTGCCTTGGGGTCAGAGGTTGGAAATCACTGCTACTGTATGAGGTTATTCAATATACTGCGGAACAGGCAGACAGATCTGTCTGAGCGGCAGGAAGTCACATGATCTGCATAGGCCCAGCTCCTGAGGGATAAAGATGGCACATCTACTTAGAGGAAACAATGATAACAGTAAAGGTGGGTACACACTAGTAGATATATCTGCGGATCAATTGATCTGCAGATATATCTATGGACGGATCGGGCAGTGTGTTCAGCATACACACTGCCCGATCCGTCGGGGACTGACGTCATGAACTGGGAGGCGTGTACACACGCCCGCCCAGTTCAGCTGTCAATCACCGCCAGCCGCCGCAGCATGTGTACGGGCGGTCAGCCGACCGCCCCGTACACACACAGAGACGCGCCAATATATCGGTAGATATATTGGCCGTCGGCTGTGCTGCGCGGCCAACGCGATACGTCTGTGAACGACGGAGTGCACAGACGTATCGGCTGTACACACCGGCCGACGGTCCCGCGATATATCGGCCGTTCAAGAGAACGGCCGATATATCGACCAGTGTGTACGGGCCTTAAGGTTATTAGAAACGGTATCCGGATGATAGGTCGAACTTAATTAGGTTAACACTAGGTTGACCACTAATGGTTGACGTGCATTCAGTCGATGTGGTCATTAGATCCACATGTGAATGGTTGACAGTGCTTATGGTCAACAGGTAAAAAAGGTCTGCAGGTGCACAGTGGCGGTTCTTGCCACGGGCAAGCGGTACTTTTGCCCGGGGCGCCGCCTTCCGGAGGGCGCCGGCGCCATCCGGAGGGCGCCGCACCAGGGCAAGATCCGCCACTGTGCCCCCCGCAGTGCCCTGCTGTGCCCCCCACTTTGAAGGGAACTAGACGCGTAGCGTCTAGTTTCTCTTCATTGAGAGGACCTTAGTTGTGCGGTGCGCGATGACGTCATCGCGCACCGCACAGCAAAGGTCCTCTCCATGAAGGGAAACTAGACGCTACGGTCTAGTTTCCCTTCGTGTAGAGGACCTTTGCTGTGCGATGCGCGATGACGTCATCGCGCACCGCACAGCATAGTGGCACAGACACTAGGGGTCATAATTGACCTCTAGTGTCTATGCTGTTCTATGGGAGAGACGTAATAACGTCTCTCCTATAGATCGAAGAGAGGAGAGGAGAAGAGCGGCGCCGCCAGCGGAGGGGGTCTGCAGCTGTCTGGATCAGGAACGGGGATGGTAAGTATACTTTTTATTTATTTATTTATTTTCATTCAGCGTCGTGACCACGCCCCCAAATGAAGCCACGCCCCCATATTTTGCCGGGGCGCCACAAGTCTTAGAACCGGCCCTGCAGGTGCAAATGGTCCACACACATATGGTCAACACACATGGTCGACACAACTTTTTTTTTGGGGGGGGGAGGTTCATGTTTTTCAACTTTTTCATACTTTACCATCCACATGACTACGATTGGGAATAGTTACCTGCGAGGGGGAGCGGTACACTAATTGGGGTTCCATGTGCTGTGGCATTGAAAACGCCATATGAAACAATGTGTCGACCTTTTTTGTGTTGACTATTTGTAATATCAACCTTTTTCAGTGTCGACCTTTGTTCCCTGTCAACCTATTCCAGTGTCAACCTTTTCAGCACGTCGACCTTTCACATGTCGACCTTTTCATCATGTCGAACTTTGCCATGTCGAACAATAGTGGTCGACCTAATGACTGTGGACCTAATTAGGGTCTACCCTGTGATCCATACTCGTTTGAAGCAGATAGATTAGTCTATGCATACTTCCCAACTGTCCTGATTTTGGTGGGACAGTCCCGTTATTTGGGCAGTGTCCCGCATTGGTGGTGGTGGGGGTCAGTTCAGAGGCCCCCTGTCACTTGCGGCTCTCAGCGTCTGTTCATGGGAGATATGGACTTGGGGCATGTCCAGCACTGGCCGTGCCCCCACAGTGACAACAACGGGGGCGAGACTCGCCATCACTGCATTTGCTGTGAGGCCATGCCATGTTCCGGAGCTTGGTGCATACGCCACATTGCAGCTTATAAGAAACCTATGGGGCTTTCTGTGTTGCGGGACCATAGCAGATATCTCTGATGACTGCTGCCGACCCTTTGATATATGCTGTATACGGGAATCCATCATTATTACAGCAAACCTGCAGTTCTATGAAGTTTTACAGCAGTTTTATTAAAGTGTGGAGAGAGATAAAGTGAAAGAGATAAAGTAAGAGCCCATTGGCTCCTAACTGCTATGTTACAGGCTGTGTTTGAAAAATGAAACTTAGGAGCTGATGGGTCGGTACTTTATCTCTCTCCAAGTTTTGGTAAATCTCCCCCTTAGTGCCCTGTGATCATTTTTTTTCCATATTTTGCGCTGAGCACATCGGGCGCTGTTTTGTACCACGCACCATAAATGAGACAGACTCTAAGTTGATCTGATTGGTATAGTCAAACATTTGTGCATGCTTACCAAGGTAAACGTGGCTGTCACAGTCGCTGCCCTGCCAGCACACTCTACCACCATGCCCAGCACCTGGCGAAGACGCACCTGATACCTATCCTTCCACTCCAGGCACTGATTATAAATAGGGCAAGTGTAAGATGGGTAAGGGAGGAAGTGTGAGAGGGTAAGGGAGGAAGTGTAAGATGGGTAAGGGAGGAAGTGTGAGAGGGTAAGGGGGTACTGACTCATTGGTGCTTTTTTGGTTGAATAACTAAATAATACCCCTTTCACATAGCCAAAATAACCCGGGTTATTGCCAGGTTGTTGCTGGGCCGACCCGGGTTCAAAAGCTGGGTTCCGACCTGGGTTTGCGATCTGAAAGCGGTATATGGGGGTAATTCAGATCAGATCGTAGATGTACTAAATTTAGCACATCTACGATCATCAGTTTCTCAGACATACGGGGGACGCCCAGCACAGGGCTAGTCTGCCCCGCATGCCTGACCCTCCCCCACAAGGGTGCAACAGCATCGCATAGCGGCAATGTTTTTGCACCAACTGAATAGCTCCCTGCCAGCACAGCTCCTGCGCGCTAGCAGGCCGCTACTAGCCACGTCTCGGGTCTCAGCGGCTGCGTGTGACGTCACGCAGCTGCTGTGGCCCACCCCCGCAACGGTCCGGACACTCTTGCGTTGTCCGGACCGGGCCCCATCTATGGCGTTCTAACACCATTGGCTTGCTGCCTCCCACCCCACGACCACCTCTGCCTGTCAATCAGGCTGAGGCGATTGCAGCCCTGAGATGCTGACAGGGCGGCGCACACGCAGTGCGGCTACTCCGCGTGCGCACTCCAGCAAGGGCTTCAGACTGCATTCGTTGCTGCTGCAGCGATCCAGTCTGAATTAGACCCCAAGTCATACTTGCCTACCCTCCCGGAATGGCCGGGAGGCTCCCGAAAATCGGGTGACCCTCCCGCACCCCCGGAAAGGTGGGCAAGCCTCCCGCTTTCCCCCTCGGCCGCCCGCAGCAGAGAACAAGCGGGCGGCCCGAGGGGGTCCGATGACGCGATTGGCGCTGAATCGCGTCATCGTAGCTCCGCCCCCCGCTATGCAGCGGCTCGTTTCTCGGCACAGCGGGGGGCGGAGTCACGATGACGCGACCCTGATGTTACGCCCCCGGACCGCCCATCCTGCTGCCGGCCATGCCCCCGGACCGCCTATCCTGTGCCGGCCACACCCCCCATACACCTACGGCTACAACGCTGCCTCCTCCCGGAAGAGGAGGCAGCAAAGTAGGTAACTATGCCCCAAGTCTGTACTGTGACTGCAGCTGGTTTGTGCTCAGGTAGCAGCAAGTCACAACAACTGAAACTGGTTAGTAAATTATAAAACATGACATACATAAACTTTTTTAGTGAATGTTACAAATTTGATCCTTCATAAACCTCTTAAATTTAAGCTATCATTTTCCTTTTTCATTAGTTTTTCTTTTGACAATACTGTTGTCTCTAAGTTACACCATCATTTGCAATATACTCATTAGCAAGACCATTATTCATCAAAGAGAAGGAATATATCATGAAATATTAAAAGATTTACTTCATACAGTACATGCCACAGGTTTCACAAACAACAATCAAATGGGGATATTTATCAAAGCTTAGGGAGAAATAAAGTACCAGCCAATCAGTTGCCATGTTACAGGCTGTGATTGAAAAATGACAGGACTCAGCTGATTGGTTGGTACTAAGTTTATAGTTACAGATCTCCCCAGGCTTTGATAAATCCCCCCCATAGTTTAATATATTAAGTGTGGTACACAAACATATGTTTCAATTGTCCCTTCTGACGGAATGAAGCAGGTACACCCGTATCCGAGAACTGCTCTCCTCAAACGATTTTGCCAGATGAATAAACAGTCTACTATTATTCAATCAGTTTGGTCACCAAGGGTCCACTCCTTATTATAAGGAACATAATTTACATTTTACCCATACATATGGCAGCTCTCCCATCTTCTTGAATTCCTAAGCAGGGAAATCTGAGCATGCCGGAGGCGTGCGCCTGAAATTAGGGGGGGTGGCCTTGCGGGCAGGGGCTGCAGTCTCACCGGAAGTGCGGCAATCACGAGCTACACCCCGTTTTTGTCAATATGGGGGCATGTACAGTGCTCTGTGGCCCTCTGTTGGGACAACAGGACAGTCCATGAGAATGTGTAGAAAAACTAGAAATGTTAAAAAAAAAATAGAGAAAAAAAAACAGCTCGGGGTCCCCCTACAAGCATAACTAGCTCTTTCAGCCGGTCCTGATTCTAAAAATACAGGGGGGGAAATGCGTAGGGTTCCCTGCATTTAAAGAACCAGCACCGGGTACTTGGACCACTCCTGATTCCAAAAACATGGGTGGAAAAAGACGTAGGGGAAGCACGTATTTTTGAAACCACCACTAGCCAGGAAGGTGATGCTACAGCCAGGGGACACATTTATATTGGTCCTGGCTGCCGTAGCATTTGCCCCCCCCCCCCAACTAGTCAGCCCTGGCCAAGGCACTCTGGGGGACCTCCAAATAAAGGCCAGGGCACCCAAGGCCAGGGCTGAAGCCCGGTGCTATGCCTGTCATCTGTGGGCTGTGAATGCCGAATTCATAACTTTAAAGTGTAAAAAATAGATTTAATATTGTCTTTTACAGGTGGAACTACAAGTCTCAGCAAGCCTCCCCCACGTGCAGATACTTGGAGGAACACAAGTACCAGCATGCGGGGCATTAAAAGGCCCACTGGTACCTGTAGTCCTCTTGTAAAAGAAATATTACACCATACAAAGCACAACTGTAATAAAGCATACATACACACTCATACTCGCACTCACACATACTTACCTACATCCCCCATTGCCCTGTCAGCCCTCTTGTCCAGTAGAAATCCACGACACCTGTAAAATAAATAATACCTATTCTAGAATAGATCATTCCTTTTCTTTCCATGTAGGCATCCAGAGGTTTAAAAAAAAACAAAAAAACTCAATACCTGCACCACGCAGACTTAGGAGATCTATGTGTGACCACATAGATCTCCTTTCCTGAATGCTGTCCTCCACGTGACTTGTGTCACTTGGAGACCCACCAGCCAATCAGGCAGCACCACGTACTGCCACTCTCCTGATTGGCAATGTGCTCCTGCGCTGTCAGTCACTGGCTCCCATAGACTTCTATGGGGATATTTTCCCATAGAAGTCTATTGTGGGAACCGAGCCTGTGTGGTAAACCACAAGGTCAATTGAAGGCAATCTTGTGGTGGTGTAGGTGTGATCTACATAGGAGGTGTGGGCTTTGCCATTGGTATGGATATCTTCATAGCTAGTACCTACCTTCAACAACTCAATAGTGGAGATATAACAAGAAAAGGATTGTGACCACCATATAATATAGGGCATCAGTGACCCCTATAAGAAAGAAAACATCTCAGTGACTGCTCTATAATACAGAAAGCATCGCAGTGACCGCCATATGATACAGAGTGCATTGCAGTGACCACCATATGACACAGAGAGCATTGTAGTGACTGCCATATGACACAGAGAGCATTGTAGTGACCGCCATATGATACAGAGTGCATTGCAGTGACCACCATATGACACAGAGAGCATTGTAGTGACTGCCATATGATACAGAGTGCATTGCAGTGACCACCATATGACACAGAGAGCATTGTAGTGACTGCCATATGACACAGAGAGCATTGTAGTGACCGCCATATGATACAGAGTGCATTGCAGTGACCACCATATGACACAGAGAGCATTGTAGTGACTGCCATATGATACAGAGTGCATTGCAGTGACCACCATATGACACAGAGAGCATTGTAGTGACTGCCATATGATACAGAGTGCATTGCAGTGACCACCATATGACACAGAGAGCATTGTAGTGATTGCCATATGATACAGAGTGCATTGCAGTGACCACAATATGACACAGAGAGCATTGTAGTGACTGCCATATGATACAGAGTGCATTGCAGTGACCACCATATGACACAGAGAGCATTGCAGTGACCACCATATGACACAGAGAGCATTGTAGTGACTGCCATATGATACAGAGTGCATTGCAGTGACCACCATATGACAGAGAGCATTGTAGTGACTGCCATATGATACAGAGTGCATTGCAGTGACCACCATATGACACAGAGAGCATTGTAGTGACCGCCATATGATACAGAGTGCATTGCAGTGACCACCATATGACACAGAGAGCATTGTAGTGACTGCCATATGATACAGAGTGCATTGCAGTGACCACCATATGACACAGAGAGCATTGTAGTGACTGCCATATGACACAGAGAGCATTGTAGTGACCGCCATATGATACAGAGTGCATTGCAGTGACCACCATATGACACAGAGAGCATTGTAGTGACTGCCATATGATACAGAGTGCATTGCAGTGACCACCATATGACACAGAGAGCATTGTAGTGATTGCCATATGATACAGAGTGCATTGCAGTGACCACAATATGACACAGAGAGCATTGTAGTGACTGCCATATGATACAGAGTGCATTGCAGTGACCACCATATGACACAGAGAGCATTGCAGTGACCACCATATGACACAGAGAGCATTGTAGTGACTGCCATATGATACAGAGTGCATTGCAGTGACCACCATATGACAGAGAGCATTGTAGTGACTGCCATATGATACAGAGTGCATTGCAGTGACCACCATATGACACAGAGAGCATTGTAGTGACTGCCATATGATAGAGAGCATTGCAATAATTATCATATAATACCTACAGCATCAGAGTGACTGCAATGTAATACACCAAGCACCCAAGTGGCCTTCATACACCGCACAGAACATTGCAATGAATGCCATATTATATCGAGTATGCCATCGATCACCATAAAATACAGATGACATCACAGCCAGGGAGTGTAACACAGGGCAGTGTGGGGTAGACTGCGAGGATATAATAAAAATTGGTTAATGACCAAAGGGCGCTTGATCAACAAAACAATGTAGTGTACAGTTCCTAGTTGCAGTGTTTTTCACAAAAAGGCAATTTGGCAGAATGTGGGCTCATACTGAAAGTATGTCCTGCATGACACACTGATACATACATACTTACTGACACAGTCTCACTTACTGACATACCTTACTAACACAAACACTGACACAGACACACTTAGCTACATGGACACCTCTTACTGACGGACACCGCTTACTGACACAGACACCCCTTACTGACAGATACCACTTACTGACACAGACACCCCTTACTGACAGATTCCAATTACTGAGACAAGCACAGTGACATAGATGCACTGAATGATGGCTCTTACTGATACAGACACCACTTACAGATACCAGATACCCCTTAATGACATAGACTGACAGATACCCGTTACTGACACAGACACCACTTATTGGCACATACTGTACCTACGTAATGGCAGACACTACTTACTGACACAGATACAACTTACTGACACAGATGCCCCTTACTGACAGATGACACTTACTGATATATATATATATACTGACACAGACACACCTTACTGACACACACACACACACACACACACACACACACACTAATACCGCATTCAGATCGCAAATGCCGGATCCCACCCGGTAAAAGAAACGTGTACTTACCGGGTGGGATCCGCCATTTGCTCCCCTCTGCTGGCTTTCCGACCCGGCAATATACCGGGTCGGTTGCCATAGCAGCGGGGGGGGGGGGGGGGCGCAGCAGCAGCTGGGGCGGGGGTGGAGGCGGCGCTGGGAGATGAGCTCATCTCCTGCGCCGCCTCTCCCTATGCTGTGAATGGGAACCGTATCGCATCGACGCGGCTCCCATTCACACTGCACCTGACCTGGTATTCAACCCGGGTATAATCCTTCTTTTATACCGGGTTGAATTACCGGGTCAGGCGACCTGCTAATTCCGGCAGAGTGCTTTCACATCGCACACTGACCCGTGTCGACACGGCAATATGCCGTGTCGATACCGGGTTATTTGTGCGATGTGAAAGGGGTATTACCTACATGGACACCGCTTACTGACAGAGACACACTTACCAACACAGACACCCCTGTTTGAAAGATATCACTTACTGAAAGATTCCGCTTACTGACAGTTCCATTTACGGATGCAAACACTGACACACCTATAGACACAAACAAACTTACTGACAGATACACCTCACTGACACAGACACCACTTAATTGGCACATACATACTTACTAAGACGCAACTTACTGACAGATACACCTCACTGACACAGACACCACTTAATTGGCACATACATACTTACTAAGACGCAACTTACTGACACAGACACCCCTTACTGACACACACACGACACAGACACTACTTACTGACACAAACACTCTTATTGACACAGATCTGACACACACACACACACACACACACACACACACACACACAAATATATTTACTGACATAGCAACATTTACTGAAATAGGGGGAGAGGGAGACCCACGAGCCTGGTGTGCACTGCATCTTGCTGGGTGTTCGCCCGCCCGCTCTGCTATGACATCCACGGTCACAGCTCTACTCACAGATAGCAGTCTCCTGCCCCAGGCCCTTTAACTCTCTCATCCAGCATTTATTTGCCATGGGAAGCAACAGAAATGTTAGGCAATATCTTTGCACTGCCCAGGGTGCAGAGCTTTGAGTGGTACAGGGGCAAAGCTAAGGACCAGTCTGGGACGGAGCCAAGTATGGGTAGGGGTGGAGCTAAGGATGGGTCTGGGGGTGGAGCCTCAGGTGGAATCGGGGCAGAGTCGCAATAGTTTCAGACAGGACATGGGGTGGTCTGGGCTTTGGCCAGCCAGTTCAGGGTGGGGTTGAGTAAGCTGAGCTGTTGGTGGTACCAGGTTGTTTTTTCTCTGTCAACACTGTCTGCACTGCAGGGGATCCTGTGGGCCTATTTTCAGTGGGGGGCCTGGAGCTGCAGCTCCATCCATCTCATTTTTAATCTGGCTTTGGGTCCAGGATGTTTTTTTTTCTTGAGACTTTCCACCACTTCTCTTGTCTAAATTATTTAATTTAAGCATAACATTAAAATGTATTTCTCAAATAAATAATAAAAACGTATAATTCACTCACTTCCTTTACACTTGACTTTCATTCATAAATAAACACACGCATTCCTCTGATTGTCTAACATAAACGCATCTGGAAGATATTCGCAGTCTTAGGGAGTTTTCACTAACCAGCCCCGTATCCGTGCTCTCCCTCCTGTTGTTAATATAGAAAATGTCAAAAATAAATATGAATGTCTCTCTGTTTTAAAGTGGTTTTGATGTCCTATTTATCACATGTACAGGAAAGTCCCAGAGTGTTGTCACTTTGATCATTTGGGGCAACTTGATCTCAGGTACAGAAATGGCTGGGAGATGCCGTGTTCTACTTTGTACAGTCCCAGATAAATAAGCACAAGCTACAGAATGAAGATCAACTATGGCATGGTGCAAAATACAGAAATGAGATGTGATTGACAGCAATCAATCAACAACAGACTAGAGATGTGCACCGGAAATTTTTCGGGTTTTGTGTTTTGGTTTTGGGTTCGGTTCCGTGGCCGTGTTTTGGGTTCGAACGCGTTTTGGCAAAACCTCACCGAATTTTTTTTGTCGGATTCGGGTGTGTTTTGGATTCGGGTGTTTTTTTCAAAAAACCCTAAAAAACAGCTTAAATCATAGAATTTGGGGGTCATTTTGATCCCAAAGTATTATTAACCTCAATAACCATAATTTCCACTCATTTTCAGTCTATTCTGAACACCTCACACCTCACAATATTTTTTTTAGTCCTAAAATTTGCACCGAGGTCGCTGGATGACTAAGCTCAGCGACCCAAGTGGCCGACACAAACACCTGGCCCATCTAGGAGTGGCACTGCAGTGTCAGGCCGGATGGCCCTTCCAAAAAATACTCCCCAAACAGCACATGACGCAAAGAAGAAAAAAAAGAGGCGCAATGAGGTAGCTGTGTGACTAAGATAAGCGACCCTAGTGGCCGACACAAACACCTGGCCCATCTAGGAGTGGCACTGCAGTGTCACGCAGGATGGCCCTTCCAAAAAACACTCCCCAAACAGCACATGACGCAAAGAAAAAAAGAGGCGCAATGAGGTAGCTGTGTGAGTAAGCTAAGCGACCCTAGTGGCCGACAAACACCTGGCCCATCTAGGAGTGGCACTGCAGTGTCAGGCCGGATGGCCCTTCCAAAAAATACTCCCCAAACAGCACATGACGCAAAGAAGAAAAAAATGAGGCGCAATGAGGTAGCTGTGTGACTAAGATAAGTGACCCTAGTGGCCGACACAAACACCTGGCCCATCTAGGAGTGGCACTGCAGTGTCACGCAGGATGGCCCTTCCAAAAAACACTCCCCAAACAGCACATGACGCAAAGAAAAATGAAAGAAAAAAGAGGTGCAAGATGGAATTGTCCTTGGGCCCTCCCACCCACCCTTATGTTGTATAAACAGGACATGCACACTTTAACCAACCCATCATTTCAGTGACAGGGTCTGCCACACGACTGTGACTGAAATGACGGGTTGGTTTGGACCCCCACCAAAAAAGAAGCAATTAATCTCTCCTTGCACAAACTGGCTCTACAGAGGCAAGATGTCCACCTCATCATCATCCTCCGATATATCACCGTGTACATCCCCCTCCTCATAGATTATCAATTCGTCCCCACTGGAATCCACCATCACAGCTCCCTGTGTACTTTGTGGAGGCAATTGCTGCTGGTGAATGTCTCCATGGAGGAATTGATTATAATTAATTTTAATGAACATCATCTTCTCCACATTTTCTGGAAGTAACCTCGTACGCCGATTGCTGACAAGGTGAGCGGCGGCACTAAACACTCTTTCGGAGTACACACTTGTGGGAGGGCAACTTAGGTAGAATAAAGCCAGTTTGTGCAAGGGCCTCCAAATTGCCTCTTTTTCCTGCCAGTATACGTACGGACTGTCTGACGTGCCTACTTGGATGCGGTCACTCATATAATCCTCCACCATTCTTTCAATGGTGAGAGAATCATATGCAGTGACAGTAGACGACATGTCCGTAATCGTTGTCAGGTCCTTCAGTCCGGACCAGATGTCAGCATCAGCAGTCGCTCCAGACTGCCCTGCATCACCGCCAGTGGGTGGGCTCGGAATTCTGAGCCTTTTCCTCGCACCCCCAGTTGCGGGAGAATGTGAAGGAGGAGATGTTGACAGGTCGCGTTCCGCTTGACTTGACAATTTTCTCACCAGCAGTTCTTTGAACCCCTGCAGACTTGTGTTTTCCGGAAAGAGAGATACAACGTAGGTTTTAAATCTAGGATCGAGCACGGTGGCCAAAATGTAGTGCTCTGATTTCAACAGATTGACCACCTGTGAATCCTTGTTAAGCGAATTAAGGGCTCCATCCACAAGTCCCACATGCCTAGAGGAATCGCTCAGTGTTAGCTCCTCCTTCAATGTCTCCAGCTTCTTCTGCAAAAGCCTGATGAGGGGAATGACCTGACTCAGGCTGGCAGTGTCTGAACTGACTTCACGTGTGGCAAGTTCAAAAGGTTGCAGAACCTTGCACAACGTTGAAATCATTCTCCACTGCGCTTGAGACAGGTGCATTCCACCTCCTATATCGTGGTCAGTTGTATAGGCTTGAATGGCCTTTTGCTGCTCCTCCAACCTCTGAAGCATATAGAGGGTTGAATTCCACCTCGTTACCACTTCTTGCTTCAGATGATGGCAGGGCAGGTTCAGGCGTTTTTGGTGTTGCTCCAGTCTTCTGTACGTGGTGCCTGTACGCCGAAAGTGTCCCGCAATTCTTCTGGCCACCGACAGCATCTCTTGCACACGCCCCTGTCGTTTTTTAAATAATTCTGCACCACCAAATTCAAGGTATGTGCAAAACATGGGACGTGCTGGAATTTGCCCAGATTTAATGCACACACAATATTGCTGGCGTTGTCCGATGCCACAAATCCACAGGAGAGTCCAATTGGGGTAAGCCATTCTGCGATGATCTTCCTCAGTTGCCGTAAGAGGTTTTCAGCTGTGTGCGTATTCTGGAAAGCGGTGATACAAAGCGTAGCCTGCCTAGGAAAGAGTTGGCGTTTGCGAGATGCTGCTACTGGTGCCGCCGCTGCTGTTCTTGCGGCGGGAGTCCATACATCTACCCAGTGGGCTGTCACAGTCATATAGTCCTGACCCTGCCCTGCTCCACTTGTCCACATGTCCGTGGTTAAGTGGACATTGGGTACAACTGCATTTTTTAGGACACTGGTGAGTCTTTTTCTGAGGTCTGTGTACATTTTCGGTATCGCCTGCCTAGAGAAATGGAACCTAGATGGTATTTGGTACCGGGGACACAGTACCTCAAACAAGTCTATAGTTGGCTCTGCAGTAATGATGGATACCGGAACCACGTTTCTCACCGCCCAGGATGCCAAGGCCTCAGTTATCCGCTTTGCAGCAGGATGACTGCTGTGATATTTCATCTTCCTCGCAAAGGACTGTTGGACAGTCAATTGCTTGGTGGAAGTAGTAAAAGTGGTCTTACGACTTCCCCTCTGGGATGACCATCGACTCCCAGCAGCAACAACAGCAGCGCCAGCAGCAGTAGGCGTTACACTCAAGGATGCATCGGAGGAATCCCAGGCAGGAGAGGACTCGTCAGAATTGCCAGTGACATGGCCTGCAGGACTATTGGCATTCCTGGGGAAGGAGGAAATTGACACTGAGAAGTTGGTGGGGTGGTTTGCGTGAGCTTGGTTACAAGAGGAAGGGATTTACTGGTCAGTGGACTGCTTCCGCTGTCGCCCAAAGTTTTTGAACTTGTCACTGACTTATGATGAATGCGCTGCAGGTTACGTATAAGGGAGGATGTTCCGAGGTGGTTAACGTCCTTACCCCTACTTATTACAGCTTGACAAAGGCAACACACGGCTTGACACCTGTTGTCCGCATTTCTGTTGAAATACTTCCACACCGAAGAGCTGATTTTTTTTGGTATTTTCACCAGGCATGTCAATGGCCATATTCCTCCCACGGACAACAGGTGTCTCCCCGGGTGCCTGACTTAAACAAACCACCTCACCATCAGAATCCTCCTTGTCAATTTCCTCCCCAGCGCCAGCAACACCCATATCCTCCTCATCCTTGTGTACTTCAACACTGACATCTTCAATCTGACTATCAGGAACTGGACTGCGGGTGCTCCTTCCAGCACTTGCAGGGGGCGTGCAAATGGTGGAAGGCGCATGCTCTTCACGTCCAGTGTTGGGAAGGTCAGGCATCGCAACCGACACAATTGGACTCTCCTTGTGGATTTGTGATTTCGAAGAACGCACAGTTCTTTGCTGTGCTTTTGCCAGCTTAAGTCTTTTCATTTTTCTAGCGAGAGGCTGAGTGCTTCCATCCTCATGTGAAGCTGAACCACTAGCCATGAACATAGGCCAGGGCCTCAGCCGTTCCTTGCCACTCCGTGTGGTAAATGGCATATTGGCAAGTTTACGCTTCTCCTCCGACGATTTTATTTTAGATTTTTGAGTCCTTTTTTTACTGATATTTTGTGTTTTGGAGTTTACATGCTCTGTACTATGACATTGGGCATCGGCCTTGGCAGACGACGTTGATGGAATTTCATCGTCTCGGCCATGACTAGTGGCAGCAGCTTCAGCACGAGGTGGAAGTGGATCTTGATCTTTCCCTATTTTTGGAACCTCAACATTTTTGTTCTCCATATTTTAATAGGCACAACTAAAAGGCACCTCAGGTAAACAATGGAGATGGATGGATACTAGTATACTTATGGATGACGAGTGACTGACGACAGAGGTAGCTACAGCCGTGGACTACCGTACTGCGTCTGCTAGTATAGAGATGATAATGATATAAAAAATATATATATATATCCCTACTGCAGGTATATATAATATAATGACGGACCTGCTGGACACTGTCAGCAGACTCCTAAACTACTAGTATGAAGAAGATAGAAAAAAAAACCCCACCACAGGTAGGTATACAATTATGGACGAGCACTGACGACACAGAGGTAGCTACAGCCGTGGACTACCGTACTGCGTCTGCTAGTATAGAGATGATAATGATATAAAAAATATATATATATCACTACTGCAGGTATATATAATATAATGACGGACCTGCTGGACACTGTCAGCAGACTCCTAAACAACTAGTATGAAGAAGATAGAAAAAAACCCCCACCACAGGTAGGTATACAATTATGGACGAGCACTGACGACACAGAGGTAGCCACAGCCGTGGACTACCGTACTGCGTCTGCTAGTATAGAGATGATAATGATATAAAAAATATATATATATCACTACTGCAGGTATATATAATATAATGACGGACCTGCTGGACACTGTCAGCAGACTCCTAAACTACTAGTATGAAGAAGATAGAAAAAAAAAACCCACCACAGGCAGGTATACAATTATGGACGAGCACTGACGACACAGAGGTAGCCACAGCCGTGGACTACCGTACTGCGTCTGCTAGTATAGAGATGATAATGATATAAAAAATATATATATATCACTACTGCAGGTATATATAATATAATGACGGACCTGCTGGACACTGTCAGGTATATATAATATAATGACGGACCTGCTGGACACTAGTAAACTACTAGTATGAAGAAGATAGAAAAAAAAACCCACCACAGGTAGGTATACAATTATGGACGAGCACTGACGACACAGAGGTAGCCACAGCCGTGGACTACCGTACTGCGTCTGCTAGTATAGAGATGATAATGATATAAAATATATATATATATATATATATATATATATATCACTACTGCAGGTATATATAATATAATGACGGACCTGCTGGACACTGTCAGCAGACTCCTAAACTACTAGTATGAAGAAGATAGAAAAAAAAACCCCACCACAGGTAGGTATACAATTATGGACGAGCACTGACGACACAGAGGTAGCCACAGCCGTGGACTACCGTACTGCGTCTGCTAGTATAGAGATGATAATGATATAAAAAATATATATATATCACTACTGCAGGTATATATAATATAATGGCGGACCTGCTGGACACTGTCTGCAGACTCCTAAACTACTAGTATGAAGAAGATAGGAAAAAAAAACCCACCACAGGTAGGTATACAATTATGGACGAGCACTGACGACACAGAGGTAGCCACAGCCGTGGACTACCGTACTGCGTCTGCTAATATAGAGATGATAATGATATAAAAAAAATATATATATCACTACTGCAGGTATATATAATATAATGACGGACCTGCTGGACACTGTCAGCAGACTCCTAAACTACTAGTATGAAGAGATAGAAAAAAAAAACCCACCACAGGTAGGTATACAATTATGGACGAGCACTGACGACACAGAGGTAGCTACAGCCGTGGACTAACGTACTGCGTCTGCTAGTATAGAGATGATAATGATATAAAAAATATATATATATATCACTACTGCAGGTATATATAATATAATGACGGACCTGCTGGACACTGTCAGCAGACTCCTAAACTACTAGTATGAAGAAGATAGAAAAAAAAAACCCCACCACAGGTAGGTATACAATTATGGACGAGCACTGACGACACAGAGGTAGCCACAGCCGTGGACTACCGTACTGCGTCTGCTAATATAGAGATGATAAAGATGATAGAGATGAACAAAAAAATATAACACTACTGCAGGTAAATATTTATATAATATAATGAATGACGGACCTGCTGGACACTGTCAGCAGAATGCGTTTATAGAATAAATAAATAAAAACACCACAAGAGTGTTTAACTTTTTCAGGCAGACAATATACTGGTGGTCACTGGTCAGTCACACTGGCAGCAAAAGTGTGCACTGTACTCCTGCTATAACTGCACCCCAGTCTCCCCCACAATTCAGCTGTGTGAGCAGTGAGCACTCAGCACAGTCAGATATACATAGATGATATTATCATGCAGCACACTGAGGCTGAGCACAGATATGGTATGTGACTGTGTATCGTTTTTTTTCAGGCAGAGAACGGATTATATTAAATAATAAAGTGGTCAGTCACTAGTAACTATCAGCAAAACTCTGCACTCTGAGTACTCCTAATGCTCCCCAAAATTACTAAGTAATCAACTCAAGTGTCTCTATCTATTCTAACGGAGAGGACGCCAGCCACGTCCTCTCCCTATCAATCTCAATGCACGTGTGAAAATGGCGGCGACGCGCGGCTCCTTATATAGAATCCGAGTCTCGCGATAGAATACGAGCATCGCGAGAATTAGTGATGAGCGGGTTCGGTTTCTCGGAAACCGAACCCCCCCCGAACTTCACGCTTTTTACACGGGTCCGAGGCAGACTCGGATCTTCCCGCCTTGCTCGGTTAACCCGAGCGCGCCCGAACGTCATCATCCCGCTGTCGGATTCTCGCGAGGCTCGGATTCTATCGCGAGACTCGGATTCTATATAAGGAGCCGCGCGTCGCCGCCATTTTCACACGTGCATTGAGATTGATAGGGAGAGGACGTGGCTGGCGTCCTCTCCGTTTAGAGTAGACTAGAGAGTAGTAGAGACACTTGATTTACTAATTTTGGGGAGCATATTAGGAGTACTACTTGCTGATAGTGTGACCAGTGACCACCAGTTTAATTAATCCGTTCTCTGCCTGAAAAAAAACGATACACAGTGTGACACAGTCACATACCATATCTGTGCTCAGCCTCAGTGTGCCCTCAGTGTGCTGCATCATCTATGTAATACTGTATATCTGACTGTGCTGAGTGCTCACTGCTCACACAGCTTAATTGTGGGGGAGACTGGGGAGCAGTTATAGCAGGAGTACATATTTTAACAGTGCACACTTTTGCTGCCAGAGTGCCACTGCCAGTGTGACTGACCAGTGACCACTGACCACCAGTATATTGTGATTGCCTGAAAAAGTTAAACACTCGTCGTGTGGTGTTTTTATTCTATAAACGCATTCTGCTGACAGTGTCCAGCAGGTCCGTCATTATATAATATATACCTGTCCGGCTGCAGTAGTGATATATATATATATTTTTTATATCATTATCATCCAGTCTATATTAGCACTGCAGCAGACGCAGTACGGTAGTCCACGGCTGTAGCTACCTCTGTGTCGGCAGTCGCTCGTCCATCCATAATTGTATACCACCTACCCGTGGTGTTTTTTTTTCTTCTATCTTCTTGATACTAGTAGCTAACTTTAGGAGTCTGCAGTGCTGAGCTGACAGTGTCCAGCAGGTCCGACATTATATAATATATACCTGTCCGGCTGCAGTAGTGATATATATATTTTTTATATCATTATCATCCAGTCTATATTAGCAGCAGACGCAGTACGGTAGTCCACGGCTGTAGCTACCTCTGTGTCGGCAGTCGCTCGTCCATCCATAATTGTATACCACCTACCCGTGGTGTTTTTTTTTTTCTATCTTCTTGATACTAGTAGCTTACTTTAGGAGTCTGCAGTGCTGAGCTGACAGTGTCCAGCAGGTCCGTCATTATATAATATATACCTGTCCGGCTGCAGTAGTGATATATATATATTTTATATCTCATTATCATCCAGTCTATATTAGCAGCAGACGCAGTACGGTAGTCCACGGCTATAGCTACCTCTGTGTCGGCAGTCGCTCGTCCATCCATAATTGTATACCACCTACCCGTGGTGTTTTTTTCTTTCAATCTTCTTGATACTAGTAGCTTACTTTAGGAGTCTGCAGTGCTGAGCTGACAGTGTCCAGCAGGTCCGTCATTATATAATATACACCTGTCCGGCTGCAGTAGTGATATATATATATATTTTTTATATCATTATCATCCAGTCTATATTAGCAGCAGACGCAGTACGGTAGTCCACGGCTGTAGCTACCTCTGTGTCGGCAGTCGCTCGTCCATCCATAATTGTATGCCACCTACCTGTGGTGTTTTTTTTTTTCTATCTTCTTGATACTAGTAGCTTACTTTAGGAGTCTGCAGTGCTGAGCTGACAGTGTCCAGCAGGTCCGTCATTATATAATATATACCTGTCCGGCTGCAGTAGTGATATATATATATATATTTTTTATATCATTATCATCCAGTCTATATTAGCAGCAGACGCAGTACGGTAGTCCACGGCTGTAGCTACCTCTGTGTCGGCAGTCGCTCGTCCATCCATAAGTATACTAGTATCCATCCATCTCCATTGTTTACCTGAGGTGCCTTTTAGTTGTGCCTATTAAAATATGGAGAACAAAAATGTTGAGGTTCCAAAAATAGGGAAAGATCAAGATCCACTTCCACCTCATGCTGAAGCTGCTGCCACTAGTCATGGCCGAGACGATGAAATGCCAGCAACGTCGTCTGCCAAGGCCGATGCCCAATGTCATAGTACAGAGCATGTAAAATCCAAAACACCAAATATCAGTAAAAAAAGGACTCAAAAATCTAAAATAAAATTGTCGGAGGAGAAGCGTAAACTTGCCAATATGCCATTTACCACACGGAGTGGCAAGGAACGGCTGAGGCCCTGGCCTATGTTCATGGCTAGTGGTTCAGCTTCACATGAGGATGGAAGCACTCAGCCTCTCGCTAGAAAAATGAAAAGACTCAAGCTGGCAAAAGCACAGCAAAGAACTGTGCGTTCTTCGAAATCACAAATCCACAAGGAGAGTCCAATTGTGTCGTTTGCGATGCCTGACCTTCCCAACACTGGACGTGAAGAGCATGCGCCTTCCACCATTTGCACGCCCCCTGCAAGTGCTGGAAGGAGCACCCGCAGTCCAGTTCCTGATAGTCAGATTAAAGGTGTCAGTGTTGAAGTACACCAGGATGAGGAGGATATGGGTGTTGCTGGCGCTGGGGAGGAAATTGACCAGGAGGATTCTGATGGTGAGGTGGTTTGTTTAAGTCAGGCACCCGGGGAGACACCTGTTGTCCGTGGGAGGAATAGGGCCATTGACATGCCTGGTGAAAATACCAAAAAAATCAGCTCTTCGGTGTGGAAGTATTTCAACAGAAATGCGGACAACATTTGTCAAGCCGTGTGTTGCCTTTGTCAAGCTGTAATAAGTAGGGGTAAGGACGTTAACCACCTCGGAACATCCTCCCTTATACGTCACCTGCAGCGCATTCATCATAAGTCAGTGACAAGTTCAAAAACTTTGGGCGACAGCGGAAGCAGTCCACTGACCAGTAAATCCCTTCCTCTTGTAACCAAGCTCACGCAAACCACCCCACCAACTCCCTCAGTGTCAATTTCCTCCTTCCCCAGGAATGCCAATAGTCCTGCAGGCCATGTCACCGGCAATTATGACGAGTCCTCTCCTGCCTGGGATTCCTCCGATGCATCCTTGCGTGTAACGCCTACTGCTGCTGGCGCTGCTGTTGTTGCTGCTGGGAGTCGATGGTCATCCCAGAGGGGAAGTCGTACTCGTAAGACCACTTTTACTACTTCCACCAAGCAATTGACTGTCCAACAGTCCTTTGCGAGGAAGATGAAATATCACAGCAGTCATCCTGCTGCAAAGCGGATAACTGAGGCCTTGGCATCCTGGGCGGTGAGAAACGTGGTTCCGGTATCCATCATTACTGCAGAGGCAACTAGAGACTTGTTGGAGGTACTGTGTCCCCGGTACCAAATACCATCTAGGTTCCATTTCTCTAGGCAGGCGATACCGAAAATGTACACAGACCTCAGAAAAAGACTCACCAGTGTCCTAAAAAATGCAGTTGTACCCAATGTCCACTTAACCACGGACATGTGGACAAGTGGAGCAGGGCAGGCTCAGGACTATATGACTGTGACAGCCCACTGGGTAGATGTATGGACTCCCGCCGCAAGAACAGCAGCGGCGGCACCAGTAGCAGCATCTCGCAAACGCCAACTCTTTCCTAGGCAGGCTACGCTTTGTATCACCGCTTTCCAGAATACGCACACAGCTAAAAACCTCTTACGGCAACTGAGGAAGATCATCGCAGAATGGCTTACCCCAATTGGACTCTCCTGTGGATTTGTGGCATCGGACAACGCCAGCAATATTGTGTGTGCATTAAATCTGGGCAAATTCCAGCACGTCCCATGTTTTGCACATACCTTGAATTTGGTGGTGCAGAATTATTTAAAAAACGAGAGGGGCGTGCAAGAGATGCTGTCGGTGGCCAGAAGAATTGCGGGACACTTTCGGCGTACAGGCACCACGTACAGAAGACTGGAGCACCACCAAAAACGCCTGAACCTGCCCTGCCGTCATCTGAAGCAAGAAGTGGAAACGAGGTGGAATTCAACCCTCTATATGCTTCAGAGGTTGGAGGAGCAGCAAAAGGCCATTCAAGCCTATACAACTGAGCACGATATAGGAGGTGGAATGCACCTGTCTCAAGCACAGTGGAGAATGATTTCAACGTTGTGCAAGGTTCTGCAACCTTTTGAACTTGCCACACGTGAAGTCAGTTCAGACACTGCCAGCCTGAGTCAGGTCATTCCCCTCATCAGGCTTTTGCAGAAGAAGCTGGAGACATTGAAGGAGGAGCTAACACAGAGCGATTCCGCTAGGCATGTGGGACTTGTGGATGGAGCCCTTAATTCGCTTAACAAGGATTCACGGGTGGTCAATCTGTTGAAATCAGAGCACTACATTTTGGCCACCGTGCTCGATCCTAGATTTAAAACCTACCTTGGATCTCTCCTGCAGACACAAGTCTGCTGGGGTTCAAAGAACTGCTGGTGACAAAATTGTCAAGTCAAGCGGAACGCGACCTGTCAACATCTCCTCCTTCACATTCTCCCGCAACTGGGGGTGCGAGGAAAAGGCTCAGAATTCCGAGCCCACCCGCTGGCGGTGATGCAGGGCAGTCTGGAGCGATTGCTGATGCTGACATCTGGTCCGGACAGAAGGACCTGACAACGATTACGGACATGTCGTCTACTGTCACTGCATATGATTCTCTCCCCATTGAAAGAATGGTGGAGGATTATATGAGTGACCGCATCCAAGTAGGCACGTCAGACAGTCCGTACTTATACTGGCAGGAAAAAGAGGCAATTTGGAGGCCCTTGCACAAACTGGCTTTATTCTACCTAAGTTGCCCTCCCACAAGTGTGTACTCCGAAAGAGTGTTTAGTGCCGCCGCTCACCTTGTCAGCAATCGGCGTACGAGGTTACATCCAGAAAATGTGGAGAAGATGATGTTCATTAAAATGAATTATAATCAATTTCTCCGTGGAGATATTCACCAGCAGCAATTGCCTCCACAAAGTACACAGGGAGCTGAGATGGTGGATTCCAGTGGGGACGAATTGATAATCTGTGAGGAGGGGGATGTACACGGTGATATATCGGAGGATGATGATGAGGGGGACATCTTGCCTCTGTAGAGCCAGTTTGTGCAAGGAGAGATTAATTGCTTCTTTTTTGGTGGGGGTCCAAACCAACCCGTCATTTCAGTCACAGTCGTGTGGCAGACCCTGTCACTGAAATGATGGGTTGGTTAAAGTGTGCATGTCCTGTTTATACAACATAAGGGTGGGTGGGAGGGCCCAAGGACAATTCCATCTTGCACCTCTTTTTTCTTTCATTTTTCTTTGCGTCATGTGCTGTTTGGGGGGTGTTTTTTGGAAGGGCCATCCTGCGTGACACTGCAGTGCCACTCCTAGATGGGCCAGGTGTTTGTGTCGGCCACTAGGGTCGCTTAGCTTACTCACACAGCTACCTCATTGCGCCTCTTTTTTTCTTTGCGTCATGTGCTGTTTGGGGAGTGTTTTTTGGAAGGGCCATCCTGCGTGACACTGCAGTGCCACTCCTAGATGGGCCAGGTGTTTGTGTCGGCCACTAGGGTCGCTTAGCTTACTCACACAGCTACCTCATTGCGCCTCTTTTTTTCTTTGCGTCATGTGCTGTTTGGGGAGTGTTTTTTGGAAGGGCCATCCTGCGTGACACTGCAGTGCCACTCCTAGATGGGCCAGGTGTTTGTGTCGGCCACTAGGGTCGCTTAGCTTACTCACACAGCTACCTCACTGCGCCTCTTTTTTTCTTTGCGTCATGTGCTGTTTGGGGAGTGTTTTTTGGAAGGGCCATCCTGCGTGACACTGCAGTGCCACTCCTAGATGGGCCAGGTGTTTGTGTCGGCCACTAGGGTCGCTTAGCTTACTCACACAGATACCTCATTGCGCCTCTTTTTCTTTGCGTCATGTGCTGTTTGGGGAGTGTTTTTTGGAAGGGCCATCCTGCGTGACACTGCAGTGCCACTCCTACATGGGCCAGGTGTTTGTGTCGGCCACTTGGGTCGCTTAGCTTAGCCATCCAGCGACCTCGGTGCAAATTTTAGGACTAAAAATAATATTGTGAGGTGTGAGGTGTTCAGAATAGACTGAAAATGAGTGGAAATTATGGTTATCGAGGTTAATAATACTTTGGGATCAAAATGACCCCCAAATTCTATGATTTAAGCTGTTTTTTAGGGTTTTTTGGGAAAAAACACCGAATCCAAAACACACCTGAATCCGACAAAAAAAAATTCGGTGAGGTTTTGCCAAAACGCGTTCGAACCCAAAACACGGCCGCGGAACCGAACCCAAAACCAAAACACAAAACCCGAAAAATTTCCGGTGCTCATCACTAGCGAGAATCCGACAGCGGGATGATGACGTTCGGGCGCGCTCGGGTTAGCCGAGCAAGGCGGGAAGATCCGAGTCTGCCTCGGACCCGTGTAAAAAGGCTGAAGTTCGGGGGGGTTCGGATTCCGAGGAACCGAACCCGCTCATCTCTACAACAGACTAAGGAAAAACACTGAGGCTGAGCTGAAATCCTGTAAAAAAAACAAAAAAAAATTGATAATCAAGGAAAAATAAACAGTAAAGTTGTTCTATCTATCTATCTATCTATCTATCTATCTATCTATCTATCTATATCTATATATATCTATATATAAATTGTTCTTTATTAAGTTGATTGTATAGGGCCAGCACACTGTATTCCCTTGCTTTTTTTTTATTGGGAACATGCAGTAATAAATTGAGACTGGGTAATAACAGACAGACAGAGAGGTATGAGGGCCCTGCTCGCAAGCTTACACTCTATACTAGGATAACACGAATTTAAAACTTAAGGTCATTAACACAATTTGCATAATGGTCCAGCCAGATTGTGCGGTTCAGTGCTTAGTTGGCTATATGATCCAGTCACACAGCAATGTTGGCCTGGAGTCACAGAGTTGTGTGTTTTTACAGAGAACACATGTAAATTTTGTTTGAACTGTGTAGAGGGGAGGTATTTGGGTACAATAGTTTGTGGTGGTTATGTGGCTGGTACTGGAATTTAATAAGCTTGTCTGAAGAGGTGAGTTTTCAAGGAACACTTGAAGGTTTGGAGACTAGAGGAAAGTATTGTTGTGTGTGGGAGGGCTTTCCACAGAGTAGGTGCAGCCTGGAAAAGTCCTGATAATACGTGCAGGAATTACGGTTTTTGCAGTGTCTTGTAGTAGATAGAGGCGTATGCTGGGTATGTTTCCTACATGTATGTAACAGGATTTGGATACAGATTGAATGTGGGGAACAAGTAACAGTTCTGAGTCAGGGATAGCACATAGGCAATGAGTTTGAGGGGTAGGGTCTATTGTGTAGTTAAAAGAAATATAGATGCAGATAAAGTCTGTTGGCAGGTAAGTATATAATTAACGAAAACTAACATAGAGATTCAGGGGTTGAAGTATTGAGCAATAATAAGAGTGGAGAAGAGGACATGTGAAGATGTTGCCCATAGCAACCGATGAGCTTCAAGGTAGCATTTGCAAAGTACATTCTATTAAATGACACTGTAGGTAAAAGCTGAATGGTTACTATGGGCAACTTCTTTACTGGTCTGCAGTTCTCCACTCTTTTAAGTGCTTAATACAGTACATCAACTCCTAAAACACAAATACTAAAAATAAAATAAATAAAAAATAAAAAAAGATGCCCTTGTACACAGTTTCTGAAGGATCTCGGCAGGGAGGTTGTTCCAAAATATCTTGGAGAACTAACCACAGATCTTCTGTGGATGTACACACACTACGCCCATTATAGATACGCCACTGTTGTGTATATCCAGACTCTGGTATAACAGAAGGTGTGCCTTTCCTATCCTCCATATAGAAGCAGCGTGTTAATATTGGAGCATGTTTGTTCCTTGTTTCTATATAAATAAATATCTCCTGCTGCTACTATACAGCTTATCTGCTAGCAACTTGTTAAACCCAAACCTAAGCACATGCCAGCACTTACCGATGTTACAAGTCTCCTCTCACCTACCTGTGTAAATAAATGTATGACTAAACCCATGCATACAAAACATAATGTGGGCACCCCAGAAGACAGAAGGCTCTGAATTCAGATACTGTTAGATAAACTCTGTTTAGTAAACTGTTTTCGTAAAGTTGGCAAAATTCCCATCTCCTAATGGGATGGTATCGGGATCCTGTTATTTGGGATGCCGGCGGTCAAAATACCAACAGCGGCATCCCGACCCTCAGGATCCTGACACCTACAGTAGGTAAGTAAAGTATCCCTAATTCCGACCCCCTAACCCTAATATTCCCTACTCACAGCCTAACCCTAACCCCCCCCCCCCCCTCCCCCCCAGCAGCCTAGTCCTAACCTTCCCGGTGGTGCCTAAACCAAAGCCCCCTCCCCACAGCATAAATCTAACCCACCCCTGCTGCCCAAACCCCACCACCACCCACAGACTAACCCTGACCTTCCCAAACCAAACCCCCCCTCCCCACTGCCTAAACCTAACCCTCCGCCCATTGCCTAATCCTCTCCCATGCAGCCTAAACCCAACCTCCCATCCCCTTCGGCCTGATCCTAACCCACCCACCCCACATACATACGTTCGGGATACTTGCGTTCGTCCAGCATTATTATTATTCATTATATATATGGCGCCACAAGCAATCCGCAGCGCCCAATTATTGTTGAAGACAATATAGGACAAGTACAGGGCAAATAACCATAGCTACATCAGCAGACGACACTGACACAAGTATCAGGGTGGCAGAAAACCGCGGGAATTGGTGCCATCGAATATGGTTTAAGTAAGATCCATGTCTGGTTTTGTGATCCATGTCGGTATCCCGGGTCTCCTAGCAGAGTCGGGATTCTGGCGTCGGTATACTGAGAGCTGGGATCCTGAGCGCCAGGATCATGACTATTTCCCCTCCCAACGTACTAGTCCTATTGCCCATTCCAACCATTATTCTTTACCCAATAGGCAAGAACAATATACACCAGTGACGCCCATTCCTGTAATGAGTATACAATACAGACCCCTTTCTCTGGTGGTTAGTGCACAATACTGAGCTCACTGCCTGATGATTAATATACAGTACAGTGCCCATTATACCTAATATACAATACAGAGCCCTGGTGGCTATAATTCAATAAAGAGCCTATTGACGTGTGGCTGGTAAACAATACAGAGTCCAGTGTCTGCTAGTTAGTGTACATTACAGAGCCCATTGCCTGGTGACTAGAATGTAATGTAGACTTCATTGTATGATAGCCAGTGTGCAAGTCATTCGCCTTCTATACTGTATACACTAGTGCCCCTTATGGATCGTAAATAAATGGGCGAAGGGACCAGGCCCAATAAAATGGTAGCGTCTAGTTACCCTTCATGGAGAGGACCTTTCCCATAATCCCCTGGGTCCATGTCACCAACTATTTGGAATAGTAACCTACGGCGAGCGGAGCGAGATACCGAGCCAGAAGCGTGGCGAGTGCAGCGAGCCCGCGAGGGTCCAATGGTGCATAAATAAAACAAAATAACCTCAAACAAACAGAGAATGGATAAAACATTAAGGTGCTGTAAGGGCGGAAGTTCTCTCCTACCCGCTCGTGCTGTCACTTCCTGGTCCTGATCACGAAGGGAGCATAAACACAACCTAATAGAATGCAGCCAACGCACCTCTATTCTTGCACCTTAGGCAGTTTCCTCATTTATTTCTGTGTTGACCCTGCAATGATCAAGCCCTGTAGTACCCAAACTTTCTCATTTCATGGCACCCTCAGCAATTTTACTGCAGCACCTGTCAAGCCAAGGGGGAGATTCTATGAGCGGAAGCGTGGGTCATCCTGCAGGAAAACCTCGCTTGAGCAATGAAATGGTAATTGGGTAATATGCTGACCATCATTGCGTGTTCTTGTCACAGATAAGATTGTAGAATTTAAAGACACAACATTTAAAGGCAAAAAGGGAGTTCTAGTGACGTGGTGCACTGGAGACCTCTAATCACAGAACTTTAAACCTTAAGTTTGAACCTACATGAATTCATTTGCAGCGTTTAGTTATTTTAAATCTTAAACCTGTTCTTCAGAAATCTGTGGCATGCAGCCCATAGGCCTCAGTGGCTAATTAGCTACCGGGGACATGCGCCAGAATGCTTTTAATTCCGGAACTTGGTAAATTCGCCAGAGAAGCATTCGCCATAGAAATCTGCTTTTGTGACTGGAAATGGGAGGTTGCAGTGGACGTCTTGTGTTGTTATTTGTTCTTTGTTTGGTGTTAAAGAGCGGCAAACAGCAGGAATGACCAGGAAATAATGTAAATGAATAAATTAAACACATTAGCATTCTATGCATCGAAACACCTCAAAAACATATCAAGAGGCACAATGCTTTTTTAAATGTTTATTCTAGACAACCAAATAATAAAATTGTGCTCTGTAGCTGCAGCGTGGATTAAACCAAAGTTCAAGTATCCAATCGATTTGTTATTAAAACTCTGTTGTCGTTTAGGTCAACTCTAGTTTACCAGGAGGGCCTTTTATTTTTGGGTTTCAATAGGTCATAATTAAATCAGTCTATGATTTATTGGGTCATATTTTATGTGACATCAGCAAAAGGAAAGGTGATATAAAATGGGGGAATTTGTAATGTAGGATCGTAATGATCAAAGACAGAAGAGTGTAATGATCAGTTATTGCGTTGTGATACTATCGTAAAACGGTTAGTAAGAGAATATTATTATCTCTTTGACATTTTACCTTATTTTACATTTGCACTTATTACGGTATATGGCTGTTTTCCCATAATGAATAGTGTCATCTAGAAGACATGACCGTGTTTATCATTATTGTGTGAGCATATAAAGCTTGGATGATACTAATGATATGTGCAGCTGGCGCAAGCAGGGGGGGTTTCTGAGTACCCAGAATTCTTCTTGACGGATTGATTATATTTTTACACATTTTTACTACTTCTAGTTTCACTAGAAGTAAGGACATTTTGAATTCCTTGCAGGGAGCATCCCTCCTCCAATTGGTGAGAGAGCCCACTCGGAAAGACGCAATATTAGACTTAATACTTACAAATGGAGACAGAATATCTGACGTAAAAGTGGGTGAAAACCTAAGATCCAGTGATCATCAAGCAGTATGGTTCAACATAAAGACAGAGACTGACTCATCCCATGCTAAAACAAAGATTGTGGGAAGGCTGATTTTGTAGGGATGTGAAAATGTGTAAGTGATTCTTTGGCAGACTGGAGGAACTTGGAAGGAGTGCAGGAGAGGTGGGAAACATTAAAAAGTGCAATATTAAAGGCAACATGTCACAACTGAGGGCCTGAGCTGACGGGAGGCAGCCTCAGTTGTAGGGGCTGAGATGTACCGGAACCTGGGAGGTTGTATCAGACCCATGGACATGTAAGTAACATGAATAATAACTGCCCGAAGGCGTGACCACGACAACTTGGATAAAAGTCAATGGTTTATTATGACAACTCCGCAACACAGCAGCAGTAAAAGAAAACGTAAAAGTCAGCAAAGAATAAATACAGTTCCTGGGTACTACAGGATGGCAGGAGCCACAGGGCACTGGTAGTGTGAGATAGTTCTTATGATCTTCTAGATGGAAAGTCCTTACCAGGCCCGACTGTAGCAATGGAGATAACCCAGGATTGTGCCAGCTGGTGTTCCAGGAAAAGCTGGGTTGCTGAAGATAAAACAGCTGCTGTGGATACTGGCTGGAACCAGACTGTTGTTAGCACGGAGTGGATACTGGCTGGAACCAGTTAAATAATAAATGAACTTGGGAGCGATGAAATATGAACTGAAATGTAGAACTTGAGAGCGGAGAAATAATAATACCGGTGGAGAGTGGTAAAGTGTAGAAAGGACACCGGCCCTTTAAGGGAAGCTGTACTCTGCTGGAAGCTGAGCTGGAAGCAGGTAATGTTGTAGCTGGAAACAGATGAATCCACAATGGATTGGAGAGTCAGGCTACACCGCAGGTGGAATGCTGGTGCGGGTCTCTATGGTGGAAGTCTTGAGACAGGAGCTGGAACCTGGAAGACAATCACAGGAGAGAGACAAACAGGAACTAGGTTTGACAACCAAAGCACTGACGCCTTCCTTGCTCAGGCACAGTGTATTTATACCTGCAGCAAGGAAGGGATTGGCTAGGCAATTATGCAGATTATCAATACTGAGAACAGATTGGTGGAAATGATCAGCTGACAGAATCCAAGATGGCTGCGCCCATGCAGACACTTGGAGGGAAGTTTGGTTTGTAATCCATGTGGTAATGAAAACAGTAATGGCGGCGCCGGCCACCGGAGACAGGAGGCGCCAGGCTGACAGATGCACATCCAACCACGCGGACACAGCGGAGGCCGCGGCTGACGTAATCGCCACTCAGACACTCTGCATGCAGAAGTTCAGGGACGGCGGCGGAGGCCGCGGGAGACGCCATGCCAGGTGTAATATGGCGTTTACTGTGACAGCGTCCCAGAGTGACAGGAGAGGATACAGGAATGTACACATCAGGATAACAGATGGGATCCGGTCCTGGAGCGCTGAGCCAGCCTTAGGAGGCATCTGATGGGTAAGAAATGGCGTCCAGATACCCGGATCGTGACAGCACCCCCCCCTTTAGGAGTGGCCCCAGGACACTTCTTTGGCTTTTGAGGAAACTTGGAATGGAATCTCCGGACCAAGGCAGGAGCATGGACATCAGAAGCATTGGTCCATGAACGTTCCTCAGGACCATAACCCTTCCAGTCAATAAGATATTGTAGTTGACCGTAACGGTGACGTGAGTCCAGGATCTTGGCCACTTCATACTCAACGCCTCGTTGAGTTTGGACTTTCGGAGTTGGAGGAAGTGAGGAATGAAACCGATTCAAGATCAGCGGTTTCAACAGGGAAACATGGAATGTCCTGGGTATTTTTAAGAAGGGAGGCAACTGGAGTCTGTAAGCAACAGGATTGATGACTTGTTCAATCTTGAAAGGACCGATATAGCGAGGTGCAAACTTCATACTGGGAACTCTTAACCTCAAATTCTTCGTGGATAACCATACCCGATCACCCACCTTGAGAGCAGGAACTGCTCGACGCTTCTTATCCGCAAACTTCTTGTACCTGAACGATGCCTTGAGCAGAGCTGATCGTACGCTCTTCCAGATATTGGCAAACTGATGCAAGGTGATATCCACTGCGGGAACAGAAGTTGCTGGAAGCGGTTGGAACTCAGGGACTTTAGGGTGGAATCCAAAGTTAGTGAAGAATGGTGTTGAAGCAGATGAAGAATGATACTGGTTGTTATGACAGAACTCGGCCCAGGGAAGTAATTGAACCCAGTCATCTTGAGAGGAGGACACATAGATGCGGAGGAAGGCCTCCAAGTCCTGATTCACCCTCTCGGTTTGACCATTGGTCTGAGGATGGTAAGCCGTGGAAAACTTTAGCTTGACTTGGAGGACTTGACATAAACTTCGCCAGAATTTGGCTGTGAATTGAACTCCTCGATCTGAGATAATTTCTTCAGGAAGACCGTGGAGTCGGAAGATCTCTTGTATGAATACTTGAGCCAACTTGGAAGCTGACGGAAGACCGGTGAGAGGAATGAAGTGTGCCATCTTGGTGAACCGGTCAACTACCACCCAGATGGTATTGAACTTGTTGCACATGGGTAAGTCTGTAATGAAATCCATCGACAAGTGCGTCCATGGTCGACGGGGAACGGATAGTGGAACCAGTTGCCCCGCAGGCGACTGGCGGGATACTTTATGTTGGGCACACTTTGGGCAAGATGCAATAAACTCCAAGACGTCCTTTTTCAGAGTTGGCCACCAATAGGACCTAGAGATAAACTCCAGGGTTTTTTGGATACCTGTATGTCCGGCAAAACGGGAAGCATGGGCCCAATGCATGAGCTTCTTCCTTAGCATCGGCTTCACAAAACTTTTCCCTGATGGGGGCGTAGAGTCCATCCCTACCGTGGAGAATGCCAACGGATTTATAATAGGATGCTTGTCTGAAGACTCTGACTCATTTTCTTGCTCCCATGAGCGGGAAAGGGCATCGGCCTTGCGATTCTGAGAGCCCGGACAGAACTGGAGTTTAAAGTCGAACCTGGAAAAGAAAAGTGCCCATCTGGCCTGACGAGGGTTGAGACATTGTGCGCCCTTCAGGTATAAAAGGTTCTTGTGGTCTGTAAGTATGGTGATTGAATGAGAAGCTCCCTCCAACAGATACCTCCACTCTTCTAGAGCGAGCTTGATGGCTAGCAACTCCTGGTCGCCAATGGCATAGTTGCACTCAGCTGGGGAGAACTTCCGGGAGAAGAAACTGCAAGGGTGTAAATGGCCATCTTTAGCCCTCTGAGATAACACCGCTCCTACTCCAACGGAGGAGGCATCCACCTCTAAGATGAAAGGAGAGTCGATGTCAGGCTGTTTCAGAACAGGCGCAGAGATGAACCTTTGTTTTAAAAGATGAAATGCTTGCATGGCTTCTTCAGACCACTTGGACGGGTTAGCACCCTTCTTAGTGAAAGCAGTAATAGGCGCCACAATGGTGGAAAAGTCTCGTATAAACTTTCGGTAATAGTTGGCGAACCCTAAGAACCTCTGGACCCCTTTGAGGGTTAAGGGTACCGGCCAATTTTGGATTGCTTGTAGTTTCTCAGGATCCATCTCTAGTCCGGAACCGGACACAATGTACCCTAGAAACGGAATGGACTTGACTTCAAAGACGCATTTTTCTAATTTGCAATAGAGATGATTGACACGGAGACGGGACAGAACCTCTTTAACCCAAAAACGATGTTCCTCTAAATCGTTGGCAAAAATGAGGATATCGTCTAGATAGACCACGACATGACGGTATAGAATGTCTCTGAAGATCTCATTGACAAAATGCTGGAAGACAGCTGGAGCATTGCTCAATCCGAAGGGCATGACGAGGTACTCATAATGTCCGTCACGGGTGTTAAAGGCGGTCTTCCACTCGTCACCCTCACGGATCCGGATGAGATTGTATGCACCTCGCAAGTCCAGCTTTGTAAAGATGGTAGCTCCGCTAACTCTGTCAAAGAGCTCAGTAATCAGGGGTAAAGGATAACGGTTCTTGATGGTAATGTCGTTCAAACCTCTGTAGTCGATGCACGGCCGCAGACCACCATCTTTCTTTTTTCCAAAAAAGAAGCCTGCGCCGGCTGGAGAAGAAGAAGGTCGAATGAACCCCTTTGCTAGGTTCTCTTTAATATATTCCTCCATAGAATGCGTCTCAGGCAGAGACAACGGATAAGTTCGGCCTCGAGGTGGAACCTTCCCTGGAACGAGATCAATCGGACAGTCCCATTCTCTATGAGGAGGAAGGATATCAGCAGAAGCTTTACTGAACACATCCGTGAAATCTTGATATGGAGGAGGTGGAACATCAGACGACCTGGGGGAGGAAGAACAGACAGGCAATACTTTAAACAAACATGTCTCAGCACAGGAGGAACCCCATGCCAGGATTTGCGTAGTCGTCCAATCAATTGTAGGATTGTGAAGACGGAGCCATGGAAGGCCCAGGACCACAGGATGTGTGGCTCTTGGAATCACTAAAAAAGAAATAAGTTCGGAATGAAGAACTCCCACTCTCAGACGAACTGGTAGAGTCCTTAAAGAAATAACTGCATCAAAAAATTTTCTGCCATCCACGGCAGTTAAAGAAATGGACGAAGGAAGTCTCTCGGTGGGTAGGGACCACCGTTTAACATAGGCTTCGGTAATAAAGTTCCCAGCTGCTCCGGAATCAAGGAAGGCAATGACGTTCCGATAACGTTGAGCAACTTGAAGCGAGACTGGGAGATTACAATCTTGAGGAGATGGAGAGGAGATCATTACTCCTAGCCGGCCCTCTCCTTGGCGAGCTAGGATTTGGAGTTTCCCGGACGTTTGGGACAGGCATTAATGGTGTGAGACGGAGCTGCACAATAGAGACAGAGAAACTCGGAGAGACGTCTTCGGCGCTCAGCAGGAGTTAAACGGGAACGGCCAAGTTGCATGGGCTCATCTTTAGATGGTGACAGTTGACGAGGAGGAGGAGCAGAAGATTTTGGAGCAGATGATCTTCCACGCTCAGTTGCTCTCTCTCTGAAACGTAAATCCACTTTCGTGCAGAGTGAGATTAGCTCATCTAACTTAGAAGGTAAGTCTCTGGTAGCTAACTCATCTTTAATACGCTCAGATAATCCATGCCAGAATGCAGCATACAGGGCCTCGTCGTTCCATGCCAGTTCGGATGCCAGGATCTGGAACTGTATCAGATATTGTCCTACAGTACGTGACCCCTGGCGTAAACGGAGAATCTCGGATGAAGCTGAGGTTACCCGGCCTGGCTCGTCGAAGATGCGCCTGAATGTTGACACGAAGGCAGTGTAGGAAGATAGCAGGGTGTCGGACCTCTCCCATAACGGTGATGCCCAATCAAGGGCTGAGCCACTGAGAAGAGAAATAATGTAGGCAATTTTTGTACGGTCACTGGGAAAATTGCCAGGTTGTAGCTCAAACTGAATCTCACACTGGTTGAGAAATCCCCTGCAGAATCTTGGAGATCCGTCAAATTTTGCTGGCGTTGGAAGATGAAGACGTGGAGCAGAAATGGGTAAGGTGGGTGGGGTTATAGCTGGAGTCACTGTGGTTGACGCACCAGACGCGCCTGATCCACGGAGAGTTGTCTGAATCCCATCCAGCCGAGTAGAGAGATCCTGGAGACAGCGGATGATGTGGCCCTGTGCAGCCTCCTGATGTTCTAGTCGGGCTGCCAGTTCTTGCATCGGCCTGGCCGCTTGATCCTGGTCTCCGGCTGGATTCATTAGGTCAGTGCTTACTGTCACAACTGAGGGCCTGAGCTGACGGGAGGCAGCCTCAGTTGTAGGGGCTGAGATGTACCGGAACCTGGGAGGTTGTATCAGACCCATGGACATGTAAGTAACATGAATAATAACTGCCCGAAGGCGTGACCACGACAACTTGGATAAAAGTCAATGATGTTTATTATGACAACTCCGCAACACAGCAGCAGTAAAAGAAAACGTAAAAGTCAGCAAAGAATAAATACAGTTCCTGGGTACTACAGGATGGCAGGAGCCACAGGGCACTGGTAGTGTGAGATAGTTCTTATGATCTTCTAGATGGAAAGTCCTTACCAGGCCCGACTGTAGCAATGGAGATAACCCAGGATTGTGCCAGCTGGTGTTCCAGGAAAAGCTGGGTTGCTGAAGATAAAACAGCTGCTGTGGATACTGGCTGGAACCAGACTGTTGTTAGCACGGAGTGGATACTGGCTGGAACCAGTTAAATAATAAATGAACTTGGGAGCGATGAAATATGAACTGAAATGTAGAACTTGAGAGCGGAGAAATAATAATACCGGTGGAGAGTGGTAAAGTGTAGAAAGGACACCGGCCCTTTAAGGGAAGCTGTACTCTGCTGGAAGCTGAGCTGGAAGCAGGTAATGTTGTAGCTGGAAACAGATGAATCCACAATGGATTGGAGAGTCAGGCTACACCGCAGGTGGAATGCTGGTGCGGGTCTCTATGGTGGAAGTCTTGAGACAGGAGCTGGAACCTGGAAGACAATCACAGGAGAGAGACAAACAGGAACTAGGTTTGACAACCAAAGCACTGACGCCTTCCTTGCTCAGGCACAGTGTATTTATACCTGCAGCAAGGAAGGGATTGGCTAGGCAATTATGCAGATTATCAATACTGAGAACAGATTGGTGGAAATGATCAGCTGACAGAATCCAAGATGGCTGCGCCCATGCAGACACTTGGAGGGAAGTTTGGTTTGTAATCCATGTGGTAATGAAAACAGTAATGGCGGCGCCGGCCACCGGAGACAGGAGGCGCCAGGCTGACAGGTGCACATCCAACCACGCGGACACAGCGGAGGCCGCGGCTGACGTAATCGCCACTCAGACACTCTGCATGCAGAAGTTCAGGGACGGCGGCGGAGGCCGCGGGAGACGCCATGCCAGGTGTAATATGGCGTTTACTGTGACAGCGTCCCAGAGTGACAGGAGAGGATACAGGAATGTACACATCAGGATAACAGATGGGATCCGGTCCTGGAGCGCTGAGCCAGCCTTAGGAGGCATCTGATGGGTAAGAAATGGCGTCCAGATACCCGGATCGTGACACAACAGACCTTTGTATCAAAAGGGTTAGGAAAACACAAGGAAAAGGAAGCCAGTGGGGTTTGTGAAAGAAGTAGCAAGTATTGTGAAAGCAAAAAAAATATGACTTTTTGGAAATATAAGCAGACACAAAATAATGAAGACAAAGAGATGTATCTTGATAGACAGAAGGAGACTAAGAAGGTAATCAAATGTACAAAGGTCTAAGCTGAGGAGACAATTGCCCAGTCAGTAGGTAAAGGAGGCCAAACTTTTTTTAGCTACAGTATATAAGTGAAAGGAGAAAAACAAAAGGCGGAATAGTAAGACTAAAGACAGAGAGTAGGAGTCTTGTTGACAGAGACAATGTAATAGCGGATCATCTTAATAATTATTTTTGCGCACAGTTAAGTTGCAGAGATATTCAGTAAAATTAAACAAGTACATTTACCGAGGAGAAGGTGCTAAAAGAACTATCAAAACTGAAAGTGGATAAATCAATGGGGCCAGATGTGATACATCCAAGGATACTAAAATAGCTTAAAGGGGTGCTGGTAGCACCATTAACAGAATTATTCAACCAGTCACTAGCTACAGAAGTAATTCCAGAGGACTGGAAAAGACGTAGTCCCACTGCACAAAAGTGGAAGTAAGGAAGAGTCGAGCAACTGCCGACCAGTGAGCCATACATCAGTAGTAGGGAAATTAATGAAAACTCTCTTAAAAGAAAGACTTGCAGATTATTTCAAATACAGCAAGTTACAGGATCCCAAACAGCATGGATTCACTTGGCTGAGATCTTATCAAACAAACCTTATTGATTTTTTTGACTGTGTGACTAAAGCAATCGATAAAGGTGGGGCCATAGATATAGCTTATTTAGACTTTAGTAAAGCTTTTGACACTGTCCCACATCGCAGACTGCTAAATAAACTCAAAATCTTGGGATTGGATATTAAGCTGGTTGAATGGATAAGGTCTTGGTTGCGGGATAAAAAACAGAGAGTTGTAGTAAATGGAGTGCATTCACAGGAGGGAAATGTTACCAGTTGTGTACCCCAGGGATCTGTACTTGGAGCAGTGCTTTTTAATATATTTATTGGTGAAATTGCAAAAGGCATTAAAGGGAAAGTATGCCTTTTTGTAGATGACACAAAGGTATGCAACAGGGTAGACACTCCAGAAAGTGTAAAACAAATGATTGAGGATCTATGTAGACTAGAAAAATGGTCAAGAGTCTGGCAATTACAGTTTAATGCCAAAAAAATGCAAAATCATGCACTTGGGACTCAAAAATTCAAAGGATAAATATAGTATTAATGGCACTATACTGGAAACTTCTATGGAGGAAAGGGATCTAGGAGTCACTATTTCAGGTGACTTAAAGGCAGGTAAACAATGTAACAAAGCAATGAGGAAGGCTAGTCAGATGATTGGTTGCATAGGGTGGAGGAATCAGCAGCAGAAAGTAAGAAGTAGTAATACCTCTGTATAGGTCATTGGTACGGCCTCATCTAGAATACTGTTTTATTTCTGGAGGCCATATCTTCAGAAGGATATTAATACACTAGAGACTTTACAAAGAAAGGCAACTTTAAATGGTGCATGACTTACATTACAAAACTTACCTGGAAAGACTAAAAAATGTCAATATGTATAGTTTGGAGCAGAGAAGGGAAAAGGGGGAACATGATAGAAACTTTCAAATAAATCAAGGGTTTTAACAAGCGCAGGAGAGAAACATTCTTTAAATGAAGAGGATTAATAGGGCTGTTTCACACTAGCCAGTTTTTACCGGCCGGCAAAAAGCTGATTGGCTTTTTGCCTTGTAGTGTTTTCAGTGATATATGAAAACACACTGGCCCTCATTCCGAGTTGTTCGCTCGCAAGCTGCTTTTAGCAGCTTTGCACACGCTAAGCCGCTGCCTACTGGGAGTGAATCTTAGCTTATCAAAATTGCGAACGAAAGATTCGCAATATTGCGAAAAGACTTCTCTGTGCAGTTTCTGAGTAGCTTGAGACTTACTCTTCCAGTGCGATCAGTTCAGTGCTTGTCGTTCCTGGTTTGACGTCACAAACACACCCAGCGTTCGCCCAGACACTCCCCCGTTTCTCCAGCCACTCCCACGTTTTTCCCAGAAACGGTAGCGTTTTTTCACACACTCCCATAAAACGGCCAGTTTCCGCCCAGAAACACCCACTTCCTGTCAATCACATTACGATCACCAGAACGAAGAAAAAACCTCGTAATGCCGTGAGTAAAATACCAATCTTCATAGCAAATTTACTTGGTACAGTCGCAGTGCGAACATTGCGCATGCGCTATTAGCGGAAAATCGCTGCGATGCGAAGAAAATTACCGAGCGAACAACTCGGAATGACCACCACTGCTCCTTTCACACAGCATGGCCGGAAATATCCACTGAATGGTCCGGCTGGCGTGCCGGGGCCGTGCCGTCTTTGTAGGCAGAGAACCATGTGTGTGAATGGGAGCTTTCACACACAACGTCTTTTTTAGCCACCACCGCTGCAGCATTGAACACGGCTCAAAGCCGTGGTGTGTGAAAGACCCTGCTGGATGGCAAAAAGACGGACAAAGTTTGTTCGGCTTTTTGCCATCCGGTAAAAACCGGATAGTGTGAAACAGCTCATAGGACGCAAGGACATGCACTGAAACCTGAGGGAGGGAGGGAGGTTCAGGGGAAATTTGAGGAAAAATTGCTTCACAGAAAGAGTAGTGGACACGTGGAATAGCCTCCCATAAGAGGTGGTAGAGGCTAAGACAGTACAGCAATTTAAACATGTATGGGATAGACATAATGATATCCTTACATAGAAATGACGATCAAATAAGGTTTGAGGTAAAAATATGGTAAAAAAATGGGCAGACTAGATGAGCAAAGTGGTTCTTATCTGCTTTCACGTTCTATGTTTCTGTGTTTCAATGGCCATGAATGGAGCCCACCCCCTCTCAGCATAATGTTGCTATTCACAACTATTGTTGAGCACCAATACCTTTCAGGAGGACTCACATGATTCAAGTCACATGACTTTTAATATTTAATGATGTTTTATCAATATATCATAATTTTGTGTTAATATTTTATATATAATTTACATTTTTTATTATTATTATTATTATTATTATTATTATTTAAAATAAATGTATTGCCCTGACACTTGTTAGTAGGAATCAATTTACTGCTCGGAACCAATTTGTCCATCCAATGTAATTTTTGTATTTTTTGTATTTTCTGAGCACATATGCACCCATTTCTAAATAAGCCCTTGATTTCCAAAATTCCTATCATATGCTGGGTGGTTAGGACAGACAAGCTGTGAGAAAGAAGCAAGCGCCATTCATCTAGGTAAGTCATTCCTCCACTCAAAAAAAAAAAAATCACTTTCCTAGGGTCTAAACAAAACATAAGCCGCATCTGTGAATTTCAATAAAAATAAAATGTTGGATTTCCATACGCCTTCGACCTTTGGAAGTCATTACTTGACATTTTCCTCCTCCAGGAATTGTTGAAAGTCATCCAAAAAATCTCTTTGCTTAACATGTCAAGCATCCTGACCTTTTTGGCTAGACCGGCTCCTGTTACAATAACCTTTGCCCTCAGGCGCTCCTTAAACACAATACCTTTAGTCCATGGCTAATCTATCCAACAAGGTCAAGTCAGGCTTATAGAACCAATGCAATTTCCAGCATACGTCTCTCTGTCAGGAACATGGCTTACACAACTGTACGGAAAATATATAATGCAGACCTGAGCCTAGGTGCCGGGTAAGTCGGTGCCATTACAAGCCTGGGCATGCTCTAAAGTGTCATATAAACAGGATATTGACCTCTGTTTTAAATCAGACAGGATTTCTGTAAATGAACCCAACTGATAGAGCAATGCGTACTTGTGTGTGGCGGGTGGTTGAGGGGCAGAGGCAGTTATGTTTGATTAAACCATTAGAGGTAATTACTCTCTAATCTATGAGTACATACAATTTTAAGTAGCTAAGCCTACAGGATGGAGCCACGGGTAAAGCAGACACCTTGATTACAAATCGCATATGGTTAGAGAGAAAAAAAAAAATTATATATATATATATATATATATATATATATATATATAATTCATTCTATATTGTTTAAACTGACATATCTGTTTACTATCAGCAGCTCCCGGAAAATCTCCCCACCTCTGCCCTAATAAAAATACTGCTAGCATAATTATTGGGCGCCCCTATAGCCTCACTAACGTTTCTCATTAGGGTTATTTTTCTACGGAAATGTTTCATAGGGTGAAAAATGGCTTTGGCTAAAAAATATTAAACGGTTATCTCAGTGTTTACATCATGGAAGTTACGTAGGCAGGTTTAAAAATTAGATTCTAAATGACATTGGACTTCATTAAGAATGATGCGATTGCAACTTTGTTGTTTGTTTCATGTGAGAGATTATCACATTTATCAGTAGACTGTGCATGTGTTACGAGGCCTTTGAGATGCCGCTCGCGGTAAGGAATCAGTCGCAAAGTTATTGCCAGTACAAGGCCGTTTGGGGGAGGTGTCCGCAAAAGCACAGTTGTGTCGTGCACGTATGCATAAAACATGGTGCCAGCGTCGCAGTTCTTGTGGCATATCTGCGCAGCCATGGAAGCACTTAGGAAGTCGATGTTCCTTGCTTATGCGTTGCGTTGGTGACAGAGTATGCAATAGCTGAGAATGTCACAATGGCTTTGGCGAGCATCTGTGTTCACTTGTGTGCGGCTGCTACACTTGCGATTCCATCACTGCAAAAGATCGCTGCTACTTCGGCATTGCAACCGCATTTGAATCAGGCCTGTCATGCAGTACATGTGCACAACATGTTTTGCGATTCAGGTGCATGCGCAGTAAGTACCAAATTGGGAGATAGGTCTGTTTCTGCAGCGGGGTACACTGGTATTCCACAGGGAATAACATTGGGGTGTAGAGTAGGATCTTGATCCGAGGCACCAACAGGCTAAAAGCTTTGACTGTTCCCAAGATGCTCAGGGTCGCCTCCTCTATCGCCCCGCCTCCGTGCACAGGAGCTCAGTTTGTAAGTTGGTGCCTGCAGTGCAGGCAGCTAACAAGCAGGGCTGCTCCATTAGCCCTAAGAAGAGCTATTTTAAAGAAGATAGAAGACTTCAAGGGCTGCAGCAGAGGCACTCTAGTGCTAGATATTATTCTATCTCCTGCTGCAGCTCCATCACCTCCTCCAGCGGCACTGTATACTCCCGCGTCCCTGGTTGCCGAGTACTCACAGCGGAGGCTCCGGTTCTTCACCCAGGGCACACACACTAACCTAAGTTCTCCGGGGTCGCGTGGCCGCACTCAGGGAGGAGGTAAGAGGATCCCCCAGGTGGGACCCGCTGGAAATCGCGATCCACCGCGGCCATTAGGAGGCGGGCTACATGCGCTGGCATGGAAACTGTGGCAGTAAAGGGACCCCACTAGACCAGCAGGGCAAGGGCACAGGTCGGATTAGGCTACAGAGACGGCCCTAACTAATATGATGCCCTAGGCAAGATTTTGTCTGGTGCCCCCTAGCACCACCGCTAGTTCCGTCTCTGACCCTGCACCCCTTCAAAACACCATCACCCCTCACCCATAGCAGTCCCCATTTTGGTGCTCCTACCCCCTATATTTTAAATAGGAACAGTGCACACATTTGTCGCTCAGCCCAAAAAGGGGCATATTCTTGCTGGAAAGGGGCATGGCCACACAATAGTAACCCCAATTAAAATTACACCACACAGTAGTGCAACGTTATTCACACTATATCATGCAATAGTGTCCCTTATTCACGTTACATCACACAGTAGTACCACTTTACCTTATATACGTTACTCCTCACAGTAGTGCCCCTTATTCACATTACATCACACTGAATTGCTTCTTATTAACATTACACCACACCAGATTGCTCTTTATTCACATTAGTAGTGCCCTCTCTATACGTTACGCCACACAGTAGAGTACCTGATACACATAATTCCACACATTAGTAATGCATTTATACACATATTTCCCCTTACACATATAACACACATTATTAATGACCTTATACACATAATGGGGGTCATTCCGAGTTGTTCGCTCGGTAAATTTCTTCGCATTGCAGCGATTTTCCGCTTAGTGCGCATGCGCAATGTCCGCACTGCGACTGCGCCAAGTAAATTTGCTATGCAGTTAGAAATTTTACTCACGGTTTTTTCTTCGTTCTGGTGATCGTAATGTGATTGAAAGGAAGTGGGTGTTTCTGGGCGGAAACTGTCCGTTTTATGGGTGTGTGTGAAAAAACGCTACCGTTTCTGGGAAAAACGCGGGAGTGGCTGGAGAAACGGAAAAGTGTCTGGGCGAACGCTGGGTGTGTTTGTGACGTCAAACCAGGAACGAAACTGACTGAACTGATCGCACTGGCAGAGTAAGTCTCGAGTTACTCAGAAACTGCACAGAGATGTCTTATCGCAATATTGCGAATCTTTCGTTCGCAATTTTAAGAAGCTAAGATTCACTCCCAGTAGGCGGCGGCTTAGCGTGTGCAAAGCTGCTAAAAGCAGCTTGCGAGCGAACAACTCGGAATGACCCCCCATGTCCCTTACACATATGCCGCACATTATTAATGCCCTTATACACATAATGTCCCTTACACTTATGCCGCACATTATTAATGCCCTTATACACATGACACACATAGGGGTAAACTTACTAAGATGGGAGTTCTATTTAGGATGGGATGTTGCCCATAGAAACCAATCAGATTCCAGGTATTGTCTTCTAGAAGGTGCTACATAAATGAGAAGTAGAATCTGATTGGTTGCTATGGGCAACATCCCTTCTTAAATAGAACTCCCATCTTAGTAAATTTACCCCTTACTGCCCCTTTCACATATGCCGCATATTATTAGTGCCCTTATACACATAATGACACACACAGTACCCCTTACACATATGCTGCACATTATTAATGCATGTTTACACATGATACACATAATGCCCCTTACACATATGCCAAACACTGCTGCACAACCAACCCATCCGCACACAGCACTCACATGGCCGCTAACACTGTGACTTCTGCCTCTGCTTGGATATAGATGTGTCCTCATACATCTTGCCTCAATACATCATGCAGCAGGAGATGCCTGGCATGAGTCAGCTGGCAGCTCTGTTAACGTCGGGCACCTTTTTTGCCGAAAATACGTGTTATTTGCATTAATATGGGGCTAGGATGCACAAGCAGCTTCTGCTGATTAAAATGATATGCGGCATGCCTATATTCTGTGTGCGACTGTGGCAGTATCTGCATACGAAATGGTACACGATTTCCAGGAATACACTGTAACGTAGCATTTTGTATGCATGCAGATACAGCCACAGTCCCACACAGAATATAGGCATGCTTCATTTAATTTTAATCAGCAGAAACAGCTTGTGCTCCCTGGCATTCCTAATGCCCTAGGCATTTGCCTAGTTTGCCTATGCCTTGGTCCGGCTCTGTTAGGCTATAATCCATTTTATTAAGGCCCTCAAAACCCGGTGGTGAAGTCCAGCAAGGGGATAAGGCTCTGGCCTGTAGCCCTTCCCACAGCCCCATGGCGCCATTTAGAGTAAATGTTCCCGCCCTGGAGCTGCATCTCTGTCTCCCTCACTCCATGTCAGCGTTTGGGTGTCATTACACACAGCTGCGCTGATTCTGGGACTGCTGGGTGATGCCTCCTCTGTAAAAGCCGCCTGCATCATCAGCGCTGTGCATTTACAGGACACTTAATTATTCTACATGTCGGTTAGACAGTGTTAGTTAAGAACAAGTGCATACTTCAGGGTTATTTAGTACAAGTACCCTGTGATATTCATCCAGTTTTTACTGTGCATTGATATACTGTATCTGTTTATATACATAGCTTTACTCAGTAACAGTATTGCTAGTCCAGTGCAGTTTTATTGTTTGCCATAATCTCTGCATTGTACATGTGACTGTGTGTGTGTGCATATAGCTGCTGTGTGATCTCTACTCCGTGTATCTCACTCCTACTGCTATTAGTGATGAGCATCGGAAATTTTTCGGGTTTTGTGTTTTGGTTTTGGGTTCGGTTCCGCGGCCGTGTTTTGGGTTCGAACGCGTTTTGGCAAAACCTCACCGAATTTTTTTTGTCGGATTCGGGTGTGTTTTGGATTCGGGTGTTTTTTTCAAAAAACCCTAAAAAACAGCTTAAATCATAGAATTTGGGGGTCATTTTGATCCCAAAGTATTATTAACCTCAATAACCATAATTTCCACTCATTTTCAGTCTATTCTGAACACCTCACACCTCACAATATTATTTTTAGTCCTAAAATTTGCACCGAGGTCGCTGGATGGCTAAGCTAAGCGACCCAAGTGGCCGACACAAACACCTGGCCCATCTAGGAGTGGCACTGCAGTGTCACGCAGGATGGCCCTTCCAAAAAACACTCCCCAAACAGCACATGACGCAAAGAAAAAAAGAGCCGCAATGAGGTAGCTGTGTGAGTAAGCTAAGCGACCCTAGTGGCCGACACAAACACCTGGCCCATCTAGGAGTGGCACTGCAGTGTCACGCAGGATGGCCCTTCCAAAAAACACTCCCCAAACAGCACATGACGCAAAGAAAAAAAGAGGCGCAATGAGGTAGCTGTGTGAGTAAGCTAAGCGACCCTAGTGGCCGACACAAACACCTGGCCCATCTAGGAGTGGCACTGCAGTGTCACGCAGGATGGCCCTTCCAAAAAACACCCCCCAAACAGCACATGACGCAAAGAAAAATGAAAGAAAAAAGAGGTGCAAGATGATATTGTCCTTGGGCCCTCCCACCCACCCTTATGTTGTATAAACAGGACATGCACACTTTAACCAACCCATCATTTCAGTGACAGGGTCTGCCACACGACTGTGACTGAAATGACGGGTTGGTTTGGACCCCCACCAAAAAAGAAGCAATTAATCTCTCCTTGCACAAACTGGCTCTACAGAGGCAAGATGTCCACCTCATCATCATCCTCCGATATATCACCGTGTACATCCCCCTCCTCACAGATTATCAATTCGTCCCCACTGGAATCCACCATCTCAGCTCCCTGTGTACTTTGTGGAGGCAATTGCTGCTGGTGAATGTCTCCACGGAGGAATTGATTATAATTCATTTTAATGAACATCATCTTCTCCACATTTTCTGGATGTAACCTCGTACGCCGATTGCTGACAAGGTGAGCGGCGGCACTAAACACTCTTTCGGAGTACACACTTGTGGGAGGGCAACTTAGGTAGAATAAAGCCAGTTTGTGCAAGGGCCTCCAAATTGCCTCTTTTTCCTGCCAGTATAAGTACGGACTGTCTGACGTGCCTACTTGGATGCGGTCACTCATATAATCCTCCACCATTCTTTCAATGGGGAGAGAATCATATGCAGTGACAGTAGACAACATGTCCGTAATCGTTGTCAGGTCCTTCAGTCCGGACCAGATGTCAGCATCAGCAGTCGCTCCAGACTGCCCTGCATCACCGCCAGCGGGTGGGCTCGGAATTCTGAGCCTTTTCCTCGCACCCCCAGTTGCGGGAGAATGTGAAGGAGGAGATGTTGACAGGTCGCGTTCCGCTTGACTTGACAATTTTGTCACCAGCAGTTCTTTGAACCCCAGCAGACTTGTGTCTGCCGGAAAGAGAGATCCAAGGTAGGTTTTAAATCTAGGATCGAGCACGGTGGCCAAAATGTAGTGCTCTGATTTCAACAGATTGACCACCCGTGAATCCTTGTTAAGCGAATTAAGGGCTCCATCCACAAGTCCCACATGCCTAGCGGAATCGCTCTGTGTTAGCTCCTCCTTCAATGTCTCCAGCTTCTTCTGCAAAAGCCTGATGAGGGGAATGACCTGACTCAGGCTGGCAGTGTCTGAACTGACTTCACGTGTGGCAAGTTCAAAAGGTTGCAGAACCTTGCACAACGTTGAAATCATTCTCCACTGCGCTTGAGACAGGTGCATTCCACCTCCTATATCGTGCTCAGTTGTATAGGCTTGAATGGCCTTTTGCTGCTCCTCCAACCTCTGAAGCATATATAGGGTTGAATTCCACCTCGTTACCACTTCTTGCTTCAGATGATGGCAGGGCAGGTTCAGGCGTTTTTGGTGGTGCTCCAGTCTTCTGTACGTGGTGCCTGTACGCCGAAAGTGTCCCGCAATTCTTCTGGCCACCGACAGCATCTCTTGCACGCCCCTCTCGTTTTTTAAATAATTCTGCACCACCAAATTCAAGGTATGTGCAAAACATGGGACGTGCTGGAATTTGCCCAGATTTAATGCACACACAATATTGCTGGCGTTGTCCGATGCCACAAATCCACAGGAGAGTCCAATTGGGGTAAGCCATTCCGCGATGATCTTACTCAGTTGCCGTAAGAGGTTTTTAGCTGTGTGCGTATTCTGGAAAGCGGTGATACAAAGCGTAGCCTGCCTAGGAAAAAGTTGGCGTTTGCGAGATGCTGCTACTGGTGCCGCCGCTGCTGTTCTTGCGGCGGGAGTCCATACATCTACCCAGTGGGCTGTCACAGTCATATAGTCCTGAGCCTGCCCTGCTCCACTTGTCCACATGTCCGTGGTTAAGTGGACATTGGGTACAACTGCATTTTTTAGGACACTGGTGAGTCTTTTTCTGAGGTCTGTGTACATTTTCGGTATCGCCTGCCTAGAGAAATGGAACCTAGATGGTATTTGGTACCGGGGACACAGTACCTCCAACAAGTCTCTAGTTGCCTCTGCAGTAATGATGGATACCGGAACCACGTTTTTCACCGCCCAGGATGCCAAGGCCTCAGTTATCCGCTTTGCAGTAGGATGACTGCTGTGATATTTAATCTTCCTCGCAAAGGACTGTTGGACAGTCAATTGCTTGGTGGAAGTAGTAAAAGTGGTCTTACGAGTACGACTTCCCCTCTGGGATGACCATCGACTCCCAGCAGCAACAACAGCAGCGCCAGCAGCAGTAGGCGTTACACGCAAGGATGCATCGGAGGAATCCCAGGCAGGAGAGGACTCGTCATAATTGCCAGTGACATGGCCTGCAGGACTATTGGCATTCCTGGGGAAGGAGGAAATTGACACTGAGGGAGTTGGTGGGGTGGTTTGCGTGAGCTTGGTTACAAGAGGAAGGGATTTACTGGTCAGTGGACTGCTTCCGCTGTCGCCCAAAGTTTTTGAACTTGTCACTGACTTATGATGAATGCGCTGCAGGTGACGTATAAGGGAGGATGTTCCGAGGTGGTTAACGTCCTTACCCCTACTTATTACAGCTTGACAAAGGCAACACACGGCTTGACAAATGTTGTCCGCATTTCTGTTGAAATACTTCCACACCGAAGAGCTGATTTTTTTGGTATTTTCACCAGGCATGTCAATGGCCCTATTCCTCCCACGGACAACAGGTGTCTCCCCGGGTGCCTGACTTAAACAAACCACCTCACCATCAGAATCCTCCTGGTCAATTTCCTCCCCAGCGTCAGCAACACCCATATCCTCCTCATCCTGGTGTACTTCAACACTGACATCTTCAATCTTACTATCAGGAACTGGACTGCGGGTGCTCCTTCCAGCACTTGCAGGGGGCGTGCAAATGGTGGAAGGCGCATGCTCTTCACGTCCAGTGTTGGGAAGGTCAGGCATCGCAAACGACACAATTGGACTCTCCTTGTGGATTTGTGATTTCGAAGAACGCACAGTTCTTTGCTGTGCTTTTGCCAGCTTGAGTCTTTTCATTTTTCTAGCGAGAGGCTGAGTGCTTCCATCCTCATGTGAAGCTGAACCACTAGCCATGAACATAGGCCAGGGCCTCAGCCGTTCCTTGCCACTCCGTGTGGTAAATGGCATATTGGCAAGTTTACGCTTCTCCTCCGACAATTTTATTTTAGATTTTTGAGTCCTTTTTTTACTGATATTTGGTGTTTTGGATTTTACATGCTCTGTACTATGACATTGGGCATCGGCCTTGGCAGACGACGTTGCTGGCATTTCATCGTCTCGGCCATGACTAGTGGCAGCAGCTTCAGCACGAGGTGGAAGTCGATCTTGATCTTTCCCTATTTTTGGAACCTCAACATTTTTGTTCTCCATATTTTAATAGGCACAACTAAAAGGCACCTCAGGTAAACAATGGAGATGGATGGATACTAGTATACTTATGGATGGACGAGCGACTGCCGACACAGAGGTAGCTATAGCCGTGGACTACCGTACTGCGTCTGCTGCTAATATAGACTGGATGATAATGAGATATAAAATATCTATATATCACTACTGCAGCCGGACAGGTATATATTATATAATGACGGACCTGCTGGACACTGTCAGCTCAGCACTGCAGACTCCTAAAGTAAGCTACTAGTAGTATCAAGAAGATAGAAAAAAAAAAACCACAGGTAGGTGGTATACAATTATGGATGGATGAGCGACTGCTGACACAGAGGTAGCTACAGCCGTGGACTACCGTACTGCGTCTGCTGCTAATATAGACTGGATGATAATGAGATATAAAATATATATATATCACTACTGCAGCCGGACAGGTATATATTATATAATGACGGACCTGCTGGACACTGTCAGCTCAGCACTGCAGACTCCTAAAGTAAGCTACTAGTAGTATCAAGAAGATAGAAAAAAAAAAACACCACAGGTAGGTGGTATACAATTATGGATGGACGAGCGACTGCCGACACAGAGGTAGCTACAGCCGTGGACTACCGTACTGCGTCTGCTGCTAATATAGACTGGATGATAATGAGATATAAAATATATATATATCACTACTGCAGCCGGACAGGTATATATTATATAATGACGGACCTGCTGGACACTGTCAGCTCAGCACTGCAGACTCCTAAAGTAAGCTACTAGTAGTATCAAGAAGATAGAAGAAAAAAAAACACCACAGGTAGGTGGTATACAATTATGGATGGATGAGCGACTGCTGACACAGAGGTAGCTACAGCCGTGGACTACCGTACTGCGTCTGCTGCTAATATAGACTGGATGATAATGAGATATAAAATATATATATATCACTACTGCAGCCGGACAGGTATATGTTATATAATGACGGACCTGCTGGACACTGTCAGCTCAGCACTGCAGACTCCTAAAGTAAGCTACTAGTAGTATCAAGAAGATAGAAAAAAAAAACACACCACAGGTAGGTGGTATACAATTATGGATGGACGAGCGACTGCCGACACAGAGGTAGCTACAGCCGTGGACTACCGTACTGCGTCTGCTGCTAATATAGACTGGATGATAATGAGATATAAAATATATATATATCACTACTGCAGCCGGACAGGTATATATTATATAATGACGGACCTGCTGGACACTGTCAGCTCAGCACTGCAGACTCCTAAAGTAAGCTACTAGTATCAAGAAGATAGAAGAAAAAAAAACACCACGGGTAGGTGGTATACAATTATGGATGGACGAGCGACTGCCGACACAGAGGTAGCTACAGCCGTGGACTACCGTACTGCGTCTGCTGCAGTGCTAATATAGACTGGATGATAATGATATAAAAAATATATATATATCACTACTGTAGCCGGACAGGTATATATTATATAATGACGGACCTGCTGGACACTGTCAGCAGAATGCGTTTATAGAATAAAAACACCACGCGACGAGTGTTTAACTTTTTCAGGCAGACAATCACAATATACTGGTGGTCAGTGGTCACTGGTCAGTCACACTGGCAGTGGCACTCTGGCAGCAAAAGTGTGCACTGTTAAAATATGTACTCCTGCTATAACTGCTCCCCAGTCTCCCCCACAATTAAGCTGTGTGAGCAGTGAGCACTCAGCACAGTCAGATATACAGTATTACATAGATGATGCAGCACACTGAGGGCACACTGAGGCTGAGCACAGATATGGTATGTGACTGTGTCACACTGTGTATCGTTTTTTTTCAGGCAGAGAACGGATTAATTAAACCGGTGGTCACTGGTCACACTATCAGCAAGTAGTACTCCTAATATGCTCCCCAAAATTAGTAAATCAAGTGTCTCTACTACTCTCTAGTCTACTCTAAACGGAGAGGACGCCAGCCACGTCCTCTCCCTATCAATCTCAATGCACGTGTGAAAATGGCGGCGACGCGCGGCTCCTTATATAGAATCCGAGTCTCGCGATAGAATCCGAGCCTCGCGAGAATCCGACAGCGGGATGATGACGTTCGGGCGCGCTCGGGTTAACCGAGCAAGGCGGGAAGATCCGAGTCTGCCTCGGACCCGTGTAAAAAGCGTGAAGTTCGGGGGGGTTCGGTTTCCGAGAAACCGAACCCGCTCATCACTAACTGCTATCCCTATATTCTGTAACCTGAGGGGGCTCCGTGCGTCAGGGTTATTAGATAATATAGGTATTTCACAGGATATACGTATTTTGTATTTTTCTCTGTGTTTTTCAGACACATTTTACCTCAGAAATCCTTTGTTTGTGCTGTCACACTGCACGGGAGGTTTGTGTTAGGTATTATATTTGCTGATATTGGAGGTCATTCCGAGTTGTTCGCTCGCAAGCGGATTTTAGCAGATTTGCTCATGCTAAGCCGCCGCCTACTGGGAGTGAATCTTAGCATCTTAAAATTGCGAACGATGTATTCGCAATATTGCGATTACACACCTCGTAGCAGTTTCTGAGTAGCTCCAGACTTACTCGGCATCTGCGATCAGTTCAGTGCTTGTCGTTCCTGGTTTGACGTCACAAACACACCCAGCGTTCGCCCAGACACTCCTCCGTTTCTCCGGCCACTCCTGCGTTTTTTCCGGAAACGGTAGCGTTTTTTCCCACACGCCCATAAAACGGCCTGTTTCCGCCCAGTAACACCCATTTCCTGTCAATCACATTACGATCGCCAGAACGATGAAAAAGCCGTGAGTAAAATTACTAAGTGCATAGCAAATTTACTTGGCGCAGTCGCAGTGCGAACATTGCGCATGCGCATTAAGCGGAAAATCGCTGCGATGCGAAGATTTTTACCGAGCGAACAACTCGGAATGAGGGCCATTGGTGGTCATTCTGAGTTGATCGCAGCCAGCAACTTTTTGCTGCTGCGATCAACTAGTCCACACCTATGGGGGAGTGTATTTTAGCTTAGCAGCCCTGCTAAGCTAAAAAAAATTTCAAGCAGAAGTAGACCAGCCCTATACCTACTTACCCTGTGTGACGATCTCTGCGATGCTGGAGTCGGCTTTGACGTCAGACATCGGCCCTCCGGTCTGCTGGACACGCCTGCGTTTTCCTTACCACTCCCCGAAAACGGTCTCCAACGGTCCGGATCTGCCCAGGTACGCCTTCTTCTTGTCAATCTTCTTTGCGGTCGGCTCTGCGACCGCTTCCACCGTAGGACGCAACGTAACCCCTGTTGCCGGGCAACGCCGCTCACGCGCATTGTGACCGCCACGCATGCGCATTCTGGACCCGTTCGCATCGCAGCGATAAACTACTGCGTGCGAACGGATCGGAATGACCCCCATTGTACTGTGTCGCCCGTGGTTTACGCTTTCATATCATGTCAGCTACAGGGGATGATGGGTCTGGGGCTGATTCTGCCGTGCGCGGTTATGATGTCCCAGATGCATCTGAGGATAACATGGCTGCGGAGGGTTCAGGTTATGGGGGTTCTGTACCCCCCAGTCAGTTTGTAACAACGGGGGCACATCAGGGCCCTCCTTGGTCTGTCTTTTCTAATTTACTGACTACGCTGGTAACTAGACTTGCGCCCCCTATGGGACCTCCTGTGCCTTATCAGCCTTATATGGTCCCTGCGATTAATCCGCCATGGACAGATGCTCTGTCCACTCAGTTACAGCACTTGAATAACTCTTTGGATAAACATATTGCTGACCCTCGCCCATCTAAGACTAAACCTAAGAAGTTCTCTAAGCGGGCTGTTACTTCCTCCCAATCCACGCATGTTCCGGATACCTCTTCCGATGAAGATGGCGTGTATACTGACCCCACAGACTCTGATCATGACGTTTCTGATGGGGAATCTGTTTCACAGGTGGATGTTCCTGATCTATTAGAGGCTATCAGGCTCATTCTTCAGATTGATGATGATCCTGAGCCTGCTACTACAGGTTCAAATGTCAGAAGGTTACTAAATTGGTTTTACCTCATTCTGACCACTTGGTTGACATACGTCAGGAATCCTGGGAGAACCCAGGAAAGAAATTCACCCGTACAAGAAGATGCTAGCCCGCTATCCCCTTGCGGCAGAATTGAGTAAAAATTGTGAAACACCACCGCCGGTGGATTCGCAAATCGCTCGGCTGGTGGTGTCATCTGCTCTGCCTGTCACTACCGTCACTTCTGTCACGGAGCCGACGGATAAGCGTGTGGAGGGCTGCTTAAAAGCTATCTATACCCTTGCAGGGGCTACACATAGGCCCACCATTGCGGCTACTTAGGCCGCAGAAGCTATTGAGGCGTGGGCTCAAGAAATAGAGGCTGAGTTTCCATCCAATTTTTCTGAACATGCCAGACAATGTCTCTCTTATATTGTCACGGCATCTCATTACATTAAAGAAGCAGCTTCAGATGCAGGTGTTCTGGCGGCCAAGGCTGCTACGACATCCATTTTGGCTCGCCGTATTCTCTGGTTGCGGTCCTGGTCGGTGGACTTGGAATCTAAGAAAACCCTGGAGGTGCTCCCTTTTAAAGGAAACATCCTCTTTGGTAAGGATCTCAACAAGATTGTCGCTGACTTGGCGTCTGCTAAGACGGCATGTCTACCTAGCACTACTCCTTCGGCCCCGAAGGCTAAAAGTACTTCCTTTCGTTCCTTTCGCCCTCCGGATAAAGCAAAGGGTCAGGCGTACCCGAAACAGTCTTGCACTTCCAAAACCACCAGGCCCAAGCCTAAACGTGCCTGGGCTGCCCGTCAGCCGGCTTCCGAATCTGACAAGCCTGCGGCATGAGGGGGCGGGCCTCCCCCTGGGGGATCCCAGGGTGGGAGGCCGACTTCTATAGTTCACCCAGGTATGGTTGAAGACCACTTCAGACACTTAGGTATGGTAAGTCATCACCTATATTCTTCAAGACATGTCCCCCTCCTCGCTTTTGCCTGATGGACATCCGTTCGGATCAGGTGAAAGCAACAATTCTCTTTTTAGTGGTACAATCCCTCCTGGACACCGGAGTGGTAGTGCCGGTGCCTCTGGCTCAGAGAGGTGGGGTGTACTATTCAACGCTGTTCCTAGTCCCCAAACCTAATGGTTCCTCCCGGCCCATTCTCAACCTCAAATCTTTGAACAAGTTTGTGAGGGTCTCCAAGTTTCGTATGGAGACCCTTCGTTCTATTGTCCTGGCTTTGGAACCAGGGGACTATATGGTGCTTAACTGCATATCCCTGCATATCCCTATTGCCATGTCACATCAGCAATACCTGCAGTTTGCTATTGGCAATCTCCATTACCAATTCCGGGCCTTACCGTTTGGTCTGACCACGGCTCCGCGGATTTTCACCAAGCATCCGGATCCTGCCGTCTCTGGACGACCTGCTGATCCTGGCCAATTCCCCAGAAGTTCTCCTCCGTCATTTGGATCTGACGGTCCAGTTTCTGCAAGCCCATGGGTGGCTCATCAACTGGAAGAAATCATCCCTGGTCCCTGCCAAGAGAATGGTGCATCGGGGAGCGTTGTTGGACACACACAACCAGAGTTTGTTTTTGTCACAGGAGAAAGTCCTGAAGCTTCAGGACAAGATATGTTGCTTCCTCTCTCGTCCGCGTGTGTCGATACACTCAGCGATGCAAGTACTAGGCCTCATGGTGTCAGCTTTCGACATGGTGGAGTATGCTCAATTTCATTCCCGCCCTCTGCAGAAACTGATTGTGGCCAAGTGGGACGGCCTGCCTCTCCAGATCAGGTCTCAAATGATCTCCTTGTCTCCGGAGGTCCATCTGTCACTGACCTGGTGTCTGCAGGACCAACGATTGAGCAGGGGTCGTCCCTTCTGGATCTCCAACCGGGTCCTTCGGACGACGGATGCCAGTCTGAGGGGTTGGGGCGCGGTGTTGGAGCAACACTCTCTTCAGGGTCGGTGGACCAGGGAGGAGTCTCTCCTCCCGATAAACATTCTGGAATTGCGGACAGTGTTCAATGCTCTGAAACTGGCCCGGCATCTGGTAGTGCACAGGCCTGTTCAAGTACAGTCAGACAACGCAACCACGGTGGCGTACATAAATCATCAAGGCAGCACTCGAAGCCGCATGGCAATGATGGAAGTGTCAAAGATTCTTCAATGGGCGGAACGCCATCTGCCAGCCATATCGGCAGTGTTCATTCCGGGGGTCCTCAACTGGGAAGCGGACTTCCTCAGTTGTCAGGACGTACACGCCGGAGAGTGGAGCCTTCATCCAGAAATATTTCAACTCCTAGTGGACAAGTGGGGCCTACCAGATGTAGACCTGATGGCGTCTCGACACAATCACAAGGTTCCGGTCTTCAGAGCAAGAACAAGGGATCCTCAAGTGGCGTTCTTGGACGCACTGGCAATTCCATGGAACTTTTGGCTGCTGTACGTGTTCCCTCCGGTGTCACTCCTGCCCAGAGTAGTGAGGAAGTTCAAGCAAGAAGGAGGAATCCTTCTTCTAATAGCTCCAGTGTGGCCCAGACGGCATTGGTTCTCAGACCTACAGGGTCTCTCATTAGAGCGTCCACTTCTGCTTCTGCAACGACCAGACCTCCTCATTCAGGGCCCTTGTGTTCACCAGGATTTGGCCCGACTGGCTTTGAAGGCGTGGCTCTTGAAGCTTCCGTACTGAGGGCCAAAGGATTTTCTGAGGCTGTCATTCAAACTTTGTTGAAGACCCGTAAGCCGGCTTCTGCTCTAATTTACCATAGGGTCTGGAATTCTTACTTTGCTTGGTGCGCATCTACCGATCATGACGTTTACAAGTTTAGTACGGCCAAACTTTTGGCCTTCCTACAACAGGGCCTGGACTTTGGCCTTCGGCTGCCCCCCCCCCCCGTCTCAAGGTTCATATTTCTGCCTTGTCGGTATGGTTTCAGAGAAAAATTGCGACTGGTCATACATTCACTCAGGGTGTTTTACGGATTGAACCTTCCTACAGTATGTCCCATCTGTGGCTCCTTGGGATTTGTCGGTGGTTCTGGAGGCTTTGCAAGAGTCTCCGTTTGAACCTCTTGAATCTGCGGACCTTAAGTGGCTTTCCCTCAAGGTCTTGTTTCTGCTGGCTATTGCCTCTGCTAGATGGGTCTCAGATTTGGGTGCCTTCTCTTGTAGGTCCCCCTATCTGATTTTACACCGTGACCGGCGGTTCTTCGAACGCGCCCTGGTTATCTACCTAAGGTGGTGTCTTCTTTCCACTTTAACCAGGAGATTGTGGTTCCGGCCTTTGTCTCTCCAGGTTTATCCTCCAAAGAGCGGTCTTTGGATGTGGTACGGGCTCTTTGTATCTATGTGAAGAGGACATCCTCCGTTAGGAAGTCTGATTCTCTCTTTGTATTGTTTGGTTTTCACAAATGTGGCTGGCCTGCTAACAAGCAGACCTTGGCCAGATGGATTAGAATGGTGATTGCACATGCTTATGTACAGGCTGGCCTTCCAGCTCCTGCTACCATCAAAGCCCATTCTACTCGGTCTGTTGGACCTTCTTGGGCGGCCCACCGTGGTGCGACCCTTGAACAATTGTGCAAGGCGGCTACGTGGTCCTCAGTAAACACGTTCATAAGGTTCTATGCCTTTGATACTTCCGCCTCCCAGGATGCTTCCTTTGGACGCTGGGTTCTTGTGCCCACTACAGTGCGTCCCCTCCCATAAGGAACTGCTTTAGGACATCCCCGATGTTATTCCCTGTGGAATACCAGTGTACCCCGCTGCAGAAAAGGAGATTTATGGTAAGAACTTACTCTTGTTAAATCTCTTTCTGCGAGGTACACTGGGCTCCACAGGGCGCCCACCCTGACGCACTTAGTTTCTTTGGGTTGGTATGGCATTAGCCGCTGATACCTTCTCCTGTCGTGAGAATGTGGTGTCTGTGGCTACTAACTGTCTCCATCTCTTTTACCTGCTACTGCATTGGTCTGGTTAACAAAACTGAGCTCCAGTGCCTGGAGGCGGGGTTATAGAGGAGGCGGTGCTGAGCATCTTGGGAACAGTCAAAGCTTTTAGCCTGTTGGTGCCTCGGATCAAGATCCTACTCTACACTCCGATGTTATTCCCTGTGGAATCCAGTGTGCTTCGCAGAAAGATATTTAACAAGGGTAAGTTCTTACCATAAATCTCCTTTTTCACAGATGTGTCCGACTCGTCACATCTACATATACGTCATTCATAATTAGTACATTATCAGCTTTATGACTTCATCAGGGGGAACAGCATGAATCATAAAGGTAATAATGCTGAGGCGATATGCGTTGGTCAGGAATACATTCAAGATACCAAAATACCAACACCGGAATCCCGACACCCATCAGAGCACTGATGCCGGAATCCCGAAGGTAAGTATAGCCGGAAGGGTTAGGGTTGGAATGCGGGGGTGAGGTTAGGGGGTTAGGCACAACTGGGGGGGAGGGGGGGTTAGGTTTAGGCCAGAGGTTCCCAAACTGTGTGCCGTGGCTCCCTGGGGTGCCTCGGTACACTTGCAGGGGTGCCCTGGGTTGGTGGTCCAGGACCAATTCAAATTATTCATGGTCAATATAATTGGCAAAACCAGTGTTGGTGGCTGCCAGTCATAAAATGTGGCCAAACAGAAGCAAATCTTGTCCCTCACCACACAACTGACCCTAAGGATGACATATAAACGCGATCTACTTTATGTAATATTTCTTTCTAAATTTCTCAATAAGAAATTTTTGGCCTAGGGGTGCCGTGAAAAAAATTCTGATATTCTAGGGCGCCGTGATTCAAAAAAGTTTGGAAACCACTGGTTTAGGCATTAAGGGAGGAAGGTTAGGGTTAGCTTGTGGAAAGGGGGGGTTAGGTTTAGGCACTAAGGGGGGGTTAGGGTTTGGCACTAAGGGGGAGGTTAGGGTTAGGCTGTGGTAAGGGAGGGGTACGGGGGGAGTTTAAATACTTACCTCGACCCTGTCGGGATCTTCACCATCGGGATCGGCATTGGTATTGGGACTGCCAGAATACCGATCCCAATGTTACTCCTCTGGATCCTCTGTACAAGATTTTCATATATGGATAAAAACTGAGTGAAAGCACCTGGAAGTCTTCATAGAATAATCTGTTTTTAATTATCGCAAATGTAATATCTTTAATATTATATTTGATTGAAACACCGCAGGGCTCAAGCAGAGTGAGTGCTGCCACCTTTGTCGGAGTGCAAATTGCACCAATTAACTCAGGACTGCACGTGAATGCATATGCGTCATTACAGATTTGCAACTTTCTGCTGAATGGGTGGATTGGGGCAGAAGTGCTGTCGTAGGCAATTGCATACGTATGCAGACTTTGAAAAAGAGAAATATGGGCGGAACAGATGGATCATTTGTGGATGATCATGAGCTGGTATGAATACTGGATGATAATGATAAATATGGGCACATATTGTAATAAGCGTCTGTAACATCTTCCTGGCAGATACAATGAGGAACAAATCTCAGCCCATTTTATGCCTCACTCTTCCTCAGCTCCCATGTCTTCATATACTAGACTATGGATGAGTGTATATACAGTATATAGCCTACAGAGGCCCAATGGGTTCATTACCACTGTCTGTGATCTCCTCAACATGTTTATCATACAGATGGGTCCACCGTTATCTTGACTAGTTTTCTGCGCCTAGTAGCAACATGACTTATTAGCATAAGCCTTTAATCTATTATTCTCAGCTGCAATACAATACAGAGAACAATACAGCAGGGGATTAAGTCATTAAAGGAGGGGATTAAGTCTGACTGGCCAGTCTCAGTTAATCCTATTAAAGATCAAGATAAATGTGGACCCATCTGTATGGCCATTTCAGTGTTAATTATATGATGTTTTTAGCAAGTTGCCTTATTGTAAGATATACCCATTTTTGTTTCAGCTAACCACTACCCCTGATGAAGTCGACAATGACGAAACGCATGGATATTTGAAATCTAGGTCCACAATACTGTAAAGCCACAATTGGTACAAGCTCACGTTCTGTCTAGGACTGTACAAGGAGTGGCATTATTCCATAATGGTTCCAGATCTCCGGCTGTATATTGCATATAAACAGTGATTGTGATTTATACTGTAATATGTTTTTATGTGACATACTGTTTTAATAAATTGGTAAGACTTTTTTAAAACATGCGAAATTGCGTGACTATTGGGTATATTTGTAATATAATGGTGATCCTGGGCTCCCTGTGGTGGCTCCGCCCGCTAAGCACATGACATCATGCCATCACTTAGGGACCGCCAAGCACTGGGATCTACAACACCTCTTGGAGCATCGTGAAGACACTTCAAGCAACTGCACAGACTGCAGGGTACCTGCCTGGAGAGTCCAAAGTATGCCTCTGGCAGCACTGTAGCAGTGATACGGATTGCAGGGAGCCGTACCAGGTACCATGCTAGCCAGAAGCAAGAGCCCTGGGGGGGGGGGGGGGGGGGGGGCAATGGTTCTGACCACAGAGCCCTGCGTTCTACACACCCCTAGTTAATACCCTGGCATGCTCCGAGCAGGGCCGGATTTAGGGCCACATGGGCTTGGGGCTGATAATGTTCAAGGGCCTAGACTGAGAAGGGGAAGAGCTGTAACCAGTGCTGTGGGCCACATGGGCTTGGGGCTGATAATGTTCAAGGGCCTAGACTGATAAGGGGAGGAGCTGTAACCAGTGCTGTGAGGGAGTGGCCAATGCTGTGAGGGTGTGGCCAATGCTGTGTGGGTGTGGCTACACTATCAGCCCCACTGTCTCCCTAAACACATCCCAATAGAAACATTGCAGAATATCTTTTTACAAAACTAGAAATACAATCTTAATACTTAGATGTCGGCTTCCTACCAATCGCTCGGCGGCAATGCTCTCAGTGCAAGTGGGATCGCAGCGTCACCCTCGCGCATGTGCATTGCGATCGCAGCACATGCGCAGTCTGACGATAATCGCTCTGTTGCGTGATAATCAAACATGACTTATACCCTTTGTTCTTAGCTGAATCTGCCCCTAACCCTTAAACTTCCCCTGAGTATTCTCTACACACGGATCATCTTCCTCTATAATTATCCTGTCTTTCCCGCAACTTACCAAATAAAGCCCTGTTGTAAAAATATTCAGCTATATTAAACACTAATGCAACAAAGATTATTGCACTACAGTATATATATATATATATATATATATATATATATATACACATAATTAGTACACTTGTATATTCAACTGTAAATTGTCTTTGATATGTTCTTCATATGATTCAGGTCTCCTTAGGACGCGTTATTGTTCAGTATGTAAAGGAGGGACATTTATACTGACATTAAGGACACATTAACATCATTAAATGAGGGCCCACTTTATGTTAATGGCAAATGTCACATTGATCAGCAGCGATAAGGAGAGAGAATAATCCAGACAGCGATATCTGGGGCCACATTATTTGCATTTATAAAGAGGAGAAAATAAAAAACCTAGGCGAGGAAGATTTGTGTACACAACGTAAGGTTGATGCACCATCTGTTCCCATTGCAAACTTTCCAGTCTCTTCTGCATTAGGATTTCATTTTATGTTCTGTTTATTATTTTGAAATTGAAGCACAGGTCGTTAAGAAGAAAAATAATGAAATTTACAAGTGTTATTATAAATTGAAGTGACTGGGTAATGGTGAAATGAAGATGACTTGAAAAACATAACTGACAAGTTATTATCGTGATATGTATATGAGGATCCACGCTAAACTAATAAGGAAACGGTGGGGGCCGGTGGGGGCCGGTGCTGCCAGTCTGAGGAGCTCTGGTGAAATGCTGCTTCAAAGTCAGAAGTCAGGAATTATAACAAGTGACGGCATGTGACTGGGAGCGGTTTGGTACACAGCGCCGAAATGGGCTTTGGGTTAATGGCGCTAAATAATTAATAGGCACAATATTTATTTATGGATTAACTCAATGATGCCTGTTGGGATTTCGTTTTAAATTGTGTTCAGATCGAGAAAATGAGATACAGTACAAAGACTGAGCGATGCAGAATATTTACGGTTGGACAAGAAGTTACTGTTACCGCCTGTTACAGTATGTTACTAGTAGGTTTTGTTTTATAACAAGTGCATGTATACATTTATTTACTCCTTTAGTTATATCTGAATAACATGATGCGTCTGACTGTTTTACTCATTTATTTTCTTAGTAATGGATGGTAAATTATTCTTTAGTTTACAAATATATCACAGTGCTTCTCAATGGGCCTAATTCAGACCTGACCGCTAGCAGGCGATTTTTGCACTGCTGCGATCAGATAGTCGCCGCCCATAGGGGAGTGTATTTTAGCTGTGCAAGTGTGCGATCGCATGTGTAGCAGAGCGGTACAAACAGATTTTGTGCAGTCTCTGCGCAGCCCAGGACTTACTCAGCCGCTGCAATCACATCAGCCTGTCCGGGACCGGAATTGACGTCAGGAACCCTCCCTGCAAACGCTTGGAGACGCCTGCGTTTTTCCAGACACTCCCTGAAATCGGTCAGTTGACACCCACAAACACCCTCTTCCTGTCAATCTCCTTACGATCGCCCGTGAGAACAGATCTGTCACACAAACCCATCGCTGAGCGGCAATCCGCTTTGTACCCGTGCAACGCGCCTGTATATTGCTGTGCATACATATGCGCAGTTTGGACCTGATCGCCCGCTGTGCGAAAACGCAGCCTAGAGATCAGGTCTGAATTACCCCCAATAAGAGAGAGAAAGAGAGAGAGAGAGATACGAGACAGAATATACAGTGTGTATCACTGCTAGGTGGATCAGCATAGTTATTTTACTGTAAAGAAAGCATCTATCAACCATTTCTGCAGATGCGACCATAATTAGGAGCTGGTTCAGGTCGCATTTCAAACACAGCGGCGGGACCCGTGTACGCATGCGCAGGTGTCGTCCACAGTTAATGCAGGTGGCCCGCATTAAATGCGAACGCCTCTGTCTGATTGACAGGCAGAGGTGTTCGCAGGGTGATAAAGCTCCGCTTTTTAAGGCTGAGATGGAGCGCTGTGAGGGCGTGGCGAATGGGGGCGTGTCGGCTGCGTTTTCGGGGCAGCTGCTCCAAATAAAAAAATGTGTCTCCTGCTGTCGCAGCCAAGCTGTGCCGGCAGGAGATTCCAAAATGTTTGCGCTCACACTGTAATTGCGGCACCATTGCAATTCAGTGGCGCACCCAGGGGGGGTTTCCGAGCACCCAGAAACCCCCCTCCACTAAAAAAAAAATTTTTTTTTTTTTTTTTTTAATATAGCTGCATGAGTATTATTAATGGCTGTCTAGCGTCCTCTGCAGCCTGCTGTCTTCCTGGTGGCACTTGTAAGTGCAATAAAAGTTTACTTTATTTTAATTATAGTACATATATATCCATGTGCATACATATATACACATGTATATACATACATACATATAAACACACACTAGATAGATAGATAGATAGATAGATAGATAGATAGATAGATACACGTGTATATATATATGTGTACTGTACATATATATATGTATGCATGTTTAATATGCTATGTATATGTGTATATGTATGTGTGTGTGTGTGTATATATATATATATATATACACACACATGTATATATATATATATATATATATATATGTGTAGATATATGTACAGTATATATATATATATATATATATAAATATATATATACACACACACACACACACACACACACACACACACACACAGACACCCTAGTTTTACGGACCCAGCATATACTGGGTCACCTCAGTCCCCACCCCCGTGATTGGCTCCGCCCAGTTCTGGAAACCCCCCCATGCAAATCCTGCGTTTGCCACTGCAATTACAGCGTGATCGCAATGGTGGGTGGTGGTCAGCATGCCGGGCGACCTTGCCCTGTGATGGGCGGCCCCTAGAATGTGAAAAAAAAAGGACTGTAAATTCTGTGCGGCACTAAAATAGTCAAAAGAAAACTTTGCTTGGTGCGCCAGTGGCTCAGGTACTTCCTAGTCACAATGGTCGGTGGTCACACCCCTCTGTACACCGCAGACACTTACAGTCAGTAACGCGCCCAATATTGGTGTTCTCTGTAGCAAAATCCTACTTTTATCAGAAGTTAACCAATAAGCAATCCAATTTTCTAACCATACCAGTATATCAGTCTAGGGGGTGTGCCGCTTCTCTGCATGTTTAACCACATAACTGATGATTTTTGTTGCCAAAAACTGCTCAGAGACTACCAAGTTGTTTTTTTCTATTTAAAAAAGTTTTAAAAGTCTTTTTAATAAAATATATATTTTATTTCAAAAAATATATACCTATCCCCCCGTGTCCATAGGGGGTAATTCTGAGTTGATTGCAGCAGGATTTTTGTTAGCAGTTGGGCAAAACCATGTGCACTGCAGGGGGCGCAGATATAACGTGCAGAGAGAGTTAGATTTGGGTGGGTTATTTTGTTTCTGTGCAGGGTAAATACTGGCTGCTTTATTTTACACTGCAATTTAGATTGCAGATTGAACACACCCCACCCAAATCTAACTCTCTCTGCACATGTTATATCTGCCCTCCCTGCAGTGCACATGGTTTTGCCCAACTGCTAACAAAAATCCTGCTGCGATCAACTCAGAATTACCCCCCATAGGCCCCTATTGTAAAATTACTCAGAAATACTCCCCCCAGTGGCAAAAGATTCTTAGCTTTACTTATCCCCACCCCTCTAGTGGTGACAGAAACTAGTGGCAGAGCCCACTCACCCCAGTGTCAATAGGCCTTCCACTGTTTAGTCGTCCCCACCATGTGTTCCTATGTGTGTCTTTTTTATTTTCATTTTATAATTATCCCCCCCCACCCCCCCGCTAGTAAGATCTATATATGGGGCCTCCCCTACCCCCCTTCTCCCTCTCATGTCAACTACGTTCTCCTCCCAGAACATTTAGCTCCAGCGCATGTACCCCGGAATGTCGCTTGCAAGGCAGTTTTGGGATGCGATTTTGGGAGTGACGTCAGAGACTGCCGCATCACTCCCAGGTGGCTGCTGCAACAGGAGGAAGTCAAGTGTTGAACGGATTTCCTCCATTTATAACACAGCGGGCGGACCAGATGTATGTGAAGCAACCAAGCCAGGTGACGGAGTACTAGCTGTGGTCGCATCATATACATTAGAGCTAGGCAAGTGGTTAAGAAGGAAATTTAAGATGCCGATAATAGCAAAACACCTTTGGACTGGAGAATCATGGATGTTATACTGGACCAGCGTCTTACCGGTCACCTTAGCTGCCCCCACTCTACCCCTCTGCCCGTCCCCTTTCTATCTCATCCTCATTCCAGCTATCAGAAGCAGGCAGCACTGTTCCTGTATGACTGCTTGCATTGCATTATGGCTTTGTCCCAGTTGCTGGTTTGGCTCCTGACTGTAACTGAGGCCAATACATTAAATGAAAGAGTACAGATGGAGACTGGATTGGAACTGTCATTGAACCATGTACATGATAGGACGCAGTGGGCAGTGGACAGGGGCGGATTGGGAACAAAAAGGGGCCCTGGAAAAATTTGTTCTAGCGGCCCCACATGGGCAGCACCAGAGGTGTAAGGTCTAGCCATGGGCCATGGCAGCAGCACCCTCCCCCAAGACTTTCCAGATAGTGGGCATGTCCAGCATCAAGGGGGAAGTTAAAAATAAATAAAATTAAATATTATGAGCACATTATATGATACACCTTCAGAATTTAGGAAACTATATCATTCTTTAGAAAGATATATTTTCTTGCTTATTACATTAACCGTATCCCAATCACTATTCACTCAATCTTATATGTCAGCCAAGCAGGCAGACAGAGCATACACTAGATCATCTGCAATCACAGGCTAAGTGGCAAAGTCATTTTCATATATGCAATTTATTTTGAATCTTATTCATTATGTCTATAAAAAGGACCACATGGCCTCAAACTAAACAGGCCCCGCGGGTGCGCCAGCCCACCGGGAATCTTCCCTGTAAGGACTATGGCCAATCCGCCTCTGGCAGTGGATGCAGAATGTATGCAAATGCCACTTCCCTGGTGCACATCCGTGCATATCAATGTGTAAGGACAGAGGGCCTAATTCAGACCTGATCGTTACTGTGCGTTTTCGCACAGCGGGCAATCAGGTCTGAACTGCGCATGCCAGAGATGTGATTGGCTTATCTGCACAGCGATCGCCTTTGCCTGATTTTTTGGGGACGCGGTCTGGGCATGCAGGCATGCCCGGATCGTGCGGTGGCGGGCCGCGGTGGCTGCGTGATGTCACACACAGCCGCTGCTACCCGGAGAGCGACGGCTAGCTCCCTGCCAGCGTGCAGGAGCTGCGCTGGTAGGGAGCTACTCTTCAGGTACAAAAGCGTCGCCGCTGTGTGATGCTTTTGTACCTGTGCGGCGGGGGGAGGGACAGTCATGCGGGGCGGACTAGCCCCGTGCTGGGCGTCCCCCCGCATGTCAGGGTGGCTGATCGTAGCCGTGCAAAATTTTGCACGGCTACGATCAGGTCTGAATTAGGCCCAGAGACAATTATCAGTTGTTTTGCTGAGGCACTGTTACCTGCGCCCTTGGGCTCCAATGGTTAAAGGCACTTTGCGCTCTCCGTTGTAGCACACTTGTAGTCAGCTGAGCTTTGTTTGGAGATATTGGTAGGTAGCCAGACAGGGGACCAATAGCGCACCAGCGCTATTTCAATAGAGAAAAGAAAAGGAAGAAGGATTGCACTGTGAGAAAAGAGGTCAGTAGACTTTATTTCAACTGGGTATTGGTGTCCGTGTGACTACTGAAAGTGTAAATGATGGCATAAACTCTGCTTCCCAAACGTCAGCTGTAGTGACATGAAAGATTGAAGTTCACTATTCCTACCAAAAAAAACCCGTATACATTATGCAGTTTTGATTTCTCTTCCTGGTACACCCAAGGGAATTCTCCTTTCCATGACTAGTAAAGAAATGTAAAAAACGGTAAGTTTGGTTCCACTCCAATTGATTCCATCCCCCATGGTCTCCTTTCTATTTCCCATCTTTCAACTATGACTTGAGCAAGTCATGTCACCCGAAATTAGACTCATCTGTCAACAGTCGTTTAGATTAATTATAGATACAAAAATACATAACTTTATCCTCACTGATGTTATTAGAATTCTCTTCCTGTCACCTGAATTTCCATGTTTTATATACCCTATTTGAGCCCATCAATAAAAATAGTAAATGGTATTAATTTTAATGTTTTAATACTTTCCCAGGAATAGTCATATCCAGGTAACAGTACCCTAAGCCAGAGGTTCCCAAACTGTGTGCCGTGTCTCCCTGGGGTGCCTCGGGACACTTGCAGGGGTGCCCTGGGTTGGTGGTCCAGGATCAATTCAAATTATTCATGGTCAATATAATAGGTAAAACCAGTGCTGGTGGCTGCCATAAAATATGTGGCCAAACAGAAGCAAATCTTGTCCCTCACCACACAACTGACCCTAAGGATGACATATAAACGTGATCTACTTAATGTAATATTTCTTTCTAAATTTCTCAATAAGAAATTTTTGGCCTAGGGGTGCCGTGAAAAAAATTCTGATATTCTAGGGCGCCGTGATTCAAAAAAGTTTGGAAACCACTGAACTAAGCACTTTCATAACAACAAAAGGGAGTAAAGTTGATCTGAATAAGCCGCAAACTATAATACAAAGGGCATAATTGTACGGTATGTAGTAGTTCTAGACTATAGTTGTAATAGGCTCACAGACTCTGGTGCAATAGGGTCACAGACCCTGGTGCAATAGGCTCACAGACCCTGGTGCAATAAGCTCACAGACCCTGGTGCAATAGGCTCACAGACCCTGGTGCAATAAGCTCACAGACCCTGGTGCAATAAGCTCACTGACCCTGGTGCAATAGGCTCACAGACCCTGTTGCAATAAGCTCACAGACCGTGGTGCAATAAGCTCACAGACCCTGGTGCAATAAGCTCACAGACCCTGGTGCAATAAGCTCACAGACCCTGGTGCAATAAGCTCACAGACCCTGGTGCAATAGGCTCACTGACCCTGGTGCAATAAGCTCACAGACCCTGGTGCAATAGGCTCACTGACCCTGGTGCAATAAGCTCTCAGACCCTGGTGCAATAAGCTCACAGACCCTGGTGCAATAGGCTCACTCACCCTGGTGCAATAAGCTCACAGACCCTGGTGCAATAAGCTCACAGACCCTGGTGCAATAAGCTCACAGACCCTGGTGCAATAGGCTCACTGACCCTGGTGCAATAAGCTCACAGACCCTGGTGCAATAAGCTCACAGACCCTGATGCAATAGGCTCACAGACCCTGGTGCAATAGGCTCACAGACCCTGGTGCAATAGGCTCACAGACCCTGGTGCAATAAGCTTACAGACCCTGGTGCAATAAGCTCACAGACAGAGGCAGGACTCTGGGAGGCAACGGAGTCATCTGCTGCCAGGCTCCTGCTCTGAAGGGGGCACCTCTCCTCCCATTCTATGACATCAGTGAATTAAGTTAATTGATAGCTGTCACTGTCTCTTCAGTGGCCGACTTCCTCACTGGTCCCTGCACCTTACAAATCACACCCTTTTTATTATACTGAATATACACATTTTACAAGTGTCACACCCAGGATTAGAAACCACAACCTACTGTATTACACTGGAAGCAGACACTTTACTGATGAAGCTGTTGCTCCTGTATAGGAAATATGAGAATTTTAACTATATGAAGATACTTCTCTGACAATTACACGTAACTTCATATAGTTACAATTCTCATGCTTCCTCTACAGGAGCAAATAGCTCCATCAGTAAAGTGTCTGCTGTTAGTGTAACAGGTCATGGGTTCTAATCCTGGGTGTGATTTAAAATAAAAGACAATTAAATGTATAAATACAGTATATACATTTTTTCAGAACACACACACACACACACACACACACACACACACACACACACACACACACACATATTTATCTTGATATAGGAAATAGGGGGGCACCAATATATTTATCTTGCCTCCGGGCAACTGGGACGAACTTACGCCACTGCTCACAGACCCTGGTGCAATAGGCTCACAGACCCTGGTGCAATAGGCTCACAGACCCTGGTGCAATAGGCTCACAGACCCTGGTGCGAATGAAGCTGGGCCCTTATTTTGCAGCTCTACAACCGTGCTGCACTCCCACAATAGGTGGAAGAAAATTAGAGACCAATGAATCTGCCTGGCTTGCTGTAGAGGATATGGATGAATGACTACGGGAACCATTAGAAGAGTTTTCTAAATCAGGGTGTTCATACCGCACAGGGCAAGTCCTCCCGGCATGCTAGGTCCTGCCCCCCCCCCCTCCCGCAAACATGCAAAAGCATCGCATGGCGGTGATGCTTTCACATGTTTAGGGTAGCTCTCTTACTACGCAGCCTAGCTGCTAAGGCAGTCGGCCACCTGCCATCTTTTGGGTCACAGTGGCTGCATATGATGTCACACAGCCCCCGCGGCCCGCCCCGCAAACGGTCTGGACACGCCTGTGTTGTCTGGACCATGCCCCCAAAAAGGCTCCCGCAATGCCCCCTCCTCGCCCTGCGAAAGCCTCTGCGGCGTTTGCTGATGTGAGATGCCGTCGCATTTCACAATGTGCACACGCGCAGCGTGGCTTCTACATGTGCGCACACTTCACAGGGCTTCAGCCGCAGCAGCGTTCCATCAGTGGGTCAGGTTTGCTTTTATTATGTTTTTGTCTACTTGATTAAGATGGATAAGGACAGAAAGTGATTTATTCTGCCACTTAACTACCAAAGATCAAGGAGATATTTTTCATATTTTAAACAAGGTGCGAACAAGGATTTTGGGGAATATTCTGTTTACTTAAAGCTAATCGTATAATTGTGGTTTTGTGACACTTTTCACACAACATTGCATAATGTCATATAATTTGCAGGGGATCAACTGTTGTTAATTATCTTGGAGAGAGATAAAGTGGATGGAGATAAAGTACCAGCCAATCAGCTCCTAACTGCCATGTTACAGGCTGTGTTTGAAAAATGACAGGAGCTGGTTGGCTGGTACTTATGGGAATATTTACTAAGCAGTGATAAGAGCGGAGAAGTGAGCCAGTGGAGAAGGGCCCATGGCAACCAATCAGCACTGAAGTAACATCTATCATTTGCATACTATAAAATGACACAGAGCTGCTGATTGGTTGATGGTGAAACTTCTCCACTGGCTCACTTCTACGCTCTTATGACTGCTTAGTAAATGTCCCCCTTTTAATCTCCGTCCACTTTATCTCCATCCAAGGCTTAGTAAACAGATCCCCTTGTCTCCCCCAGCCCAGAGTGGATTTTAAGCACTTTATCATACAGTGGCCCAGATTTATCAAGCCTTGGAGAGTGATAAATTGCGCAGTGATAAAGTACCAACCAATCAGCTCCTAACTGCCATGTTACAGGCTGTGTTTGAAAAATGACCGTTAGGAGCTGATTGGCTGATACTTTATCACCGTGCAATTTATCACTCTCCAAGGCTTGATAAATCTGGGCCAAATTTTTTCCTTTCCCCTACTGACGTCATTCCTGCGACGACTGACCTGAGGCCAGCTGTCACTATAACGTGTGAAGCGGGTGGAAACATCCGTTTTCACATTACTTTAGTAAAAAAAATATTGATAAATATGCTCCATGGGCCTAAAGGGCCATACACTCTAGACGATTTTTTTGACCGATATGGCCAATACAGGCGACTGTGAACGATATATCGTTCACGTCGTCTGGTACAGAGGCGGAACTACCGCCAGTGCAACCAGTGCGTTGCACTGGGGCCCGCCTCTGTCCAGGGGCCCAAAGCATGTAATGAGTCAAACTGACTCATTACATGCCTCTGTGTGCTGCGGGCAACCGCTGCCCGCAGCACACAGCCACCCGCAGGACACAGGAGTCGGAGAGGAGCGCAGCGGCACGGGGGTAAGGAGGAGGAGGGAGGTGGAGGAGGGAGCCGCAGCAGCGCTTTGTTACTGGTGGAGGCGCTGCTGCTGCTGCCCCTCTGCTTCACTATAGGCTGTCTTCCGAGAACAGCCTATAGTGAAGCAGAGGGGCAGCAGCAGCAGCGCCTCCACCAATAACACAGCGCTGCTGCGGCTCCCTCCTCCACCTCCCTCCTCCTCCTTCTCTCCTGCCCGGGAATCGTCAGAAGCTGCACCGAGGAGTCTGAGCTTTCTTTCTTTCTTTCTTTCTTTCTTTCTTTCTTTCTTTCTTTCTTTCTTTCTTTCTTTCTTTCTTTCTTTCTTTCTTGTCTTTCTTTCTGTTTTTCTTGGGACTGCCTGCCGCAATGTGTAAAAATGGGGAATCTGCCTGCCGCTATGTGTAAAAATGGGGAATCTGCCTGCCGCAATGTGTAAAAATGGGGAATCTGCCTGCCGCAATGTGTAAAAATGGGGAATCTGCCTGCCGCTATGTGTAAAAATGGGGAATCTGCCTGCCGCAATGTGTAAAAATGGGGAATCTGCCTGCCGCAATGTGTAAAAATGGGGAATCTGCCTGCCGCTATGTGTAAAAATGGGGAATCTGCCTGCCGCAATGTGTAAAAATGGGGAATCTGCCTGCCGCTATGTGTAAAAATGGGGAATCTGCCTGCCGCTATGTGTAAAAATGGGGAATCTGCCTGCCGCAATGTGCAAAAATGGGGAATCTGCCTGCCGCAATGTGTAAAAATGGGGAATCTGCCTGCCGCTATGTGTAAAAATGGGGAATCTGCCTGCCGCAATGTGTAAAAATGGGGAATCTGCCTGCCGCAATGTGTAAAAATGGGGAATCTGCCTGCCGCTATGTGTAAAAATGGGGAATCTGCCTGCCGCAATGTGTAAAACTGGGGAATCTGCCTGCCGCTATGTGTAAAAATGGGGAATCTGCCTGCCGCAATGTGTAAAAATGGGGAATCTGCCTGCCGCTATGTGTAAAAATGGGGAATCTGCCTGCCGCAATGTGTAAAAATGGGGAATCTGCCTGCCGCAATGTGTAAAAATGGGGAATCTGCCTGCCGCTATATGTAAAAATGGGGAATCTGTCTGCCGAAATGTGTAAAAAGGGGACGCTGTCAGCCGTTATGTGTAAAAAGTGTACGCTGTCTGCCGTAATGTGTAAAAAGGGGACGCTGTCTGCCGTAATGTGTAAAAAGGGGACGCTGTCTGCCGTAATGTGTAAAAAGGGGGACGCTGTCTGCCGTTATGTGTAAAAAGTGCACGCTGTCTGCCATAATGTGTAAAAAGAGGAATCTGTCCGCCGTAAGGTGTAAAAGGGTCTCTACCTGGTGTAGTGGTGCTACTGTGCGGCGTAATTTGAATAATGGAGACTACTGTGCACCGTTTTATAAATTGGTATTATTTTGTGGCCACACCCCTTCCCCACGAAGCCACGCCACTATGTATTTTTGCGCGCGCCTATGGCGCGCACTGCCCCTGTTTTGCATGCAGGGGAGGGGCTCCGATGCCGTTTCTTGCACACAGTGCTAAAATGTCTAGTTACGGCACTGTTGCTACTAGGTATCCATTTCTCTGGCCCTGAGCAGGTCCCCCTCACCAGATCCTCTCCAGGGGTGAGGGGGTGGACTTGGATGGGATGGGGGGCCCAAAGCATTTTGTCACACCTGGGCCCACCGCTCGCTAGTTCCGCCACTGGTCTGGGGTATATGGTCCTGCAATCAACGATGCGCGCACCCGCGCTCGTTGATTGCAGGTTGACTGTCGGCGGTGCTGACAGCTCAATGTGAGCAATGTCACTTGTGACATCACTCATCACAGCATGTGTGTACGGAGCCGCGATTAGCGATGTCCACAATGTGACATTGCTCACCCACCGCAGGCAGCTCCGTCCCCGGCAGTGGTTCCCCTCCCCGCCAGCGGCTCAATCCCCTCCCCGCCAGCGGCTTTATATCTGAGCCGCTGACGGGAGCCGCTGACCGCTCAGCGCGTCTCCCCTTCAGCGGCTCCCTTCCCGCCAGCAGCTTCATTGTAGCTGAGCGCTGGAGGGGAGACGATGACCGCTCAGCGTCTCCGTCCACTGCCCCACCAATTATATTTCCACTGTGACACCAACAAAATTAAAAATTAATTATAATGGGTTCTTTATATTATATGTATATATATATATATATATATATATATATATATATATATATATATATACATAAATATATATACACTGCTCAAATTTTTTTTCAAAATTATTAACCCATGGAGGTCTGGATTTGGAGTCACACTCAAAAGTAAAAAGTGGAAAAACACACTACAGGCTGATCCAACTTTGATGTAACGTCCTTAAAACAAGTCAAAATGAGGCTCAGTAGTGTGTGTGGCCTCCTCGTGCCTGTATGACCTCCCTACAACGCCTGGGCATGCTCCTGATGAGGTGGCGGATGGTCTCCTGAGGGATCTCCTCCCAGACCTGGACTAAAGCATCCGCCAACTCCTAGACATTCTGTGGTGCAACGTGGCGTTGGTGGATGGAGCAAGACATGATGTCCCAGATGTGCTCAATTGGATTCAGGTCTGGGGAACGGGCAGGCCAGTCCATAGCATCAATGCCTTCGTCTTGCAGGAACTGCTGACAAACTCCAGCCACATGAGGTCTAGCATTGTCTTGCATTAGGAGGAACCCAGGGCCAACCGCACCAGCATATGGTCTCACAAGGGGTCTGAGGATCGCATCTCAGTAACTAATGGCAGTCAGGCTACCTCTGGCGAGCACATGGAGGGCTGTGCGGCCCCCCAAAGAAATGCCACCCCACACCATTACTGACCCACTGCCAAACCGGTCATGCTGGAGGATGTTGCAGGCAGCAGAACGTTCTCCTGGGCGTCTCCAGACTCTGTCACGTCTGTCACATGTGCTCAGTGAGAACCTGCTTTCATCTGTGAAGAGCACAGGGCGCCAGTGGCGAATTTGCCAATCTTGGTGTTCTCTGGCAAATGCCAAACGTCCTGCACGGTGTTGGGCTGTAAGCACAACCCCCACCTATGGACGTCGGGCCCTCATACCATCCTCATGGATTCTGTTTCTGATCGTTTGAGTAGACACATGCACATTTGTGGCTTGCTGGAGGTCATTTTGCAGGGCTCTGGCAGTGCTCCTCCTGTTCCTTCTTGCACAAAGGCGGAGGTAGCGGTCCTGCTGCTGGGTTGTTGCCCTCCTACGGCCTCCTCCACATCTCCTGATGTACTGGCCTGTCTCCTGGTAGCGCCTCCATGCTCTGGACACTACGCTGACAGACACAGCAAACCTTCTTGCCACAGCTCGCATTGATGTGCCATCCTGGATGAGCTGCACTACCTGAGCCACTTGTGTGGGTTGTAGACTCCGTCTCATGCTACCACTAGAGTGAAAGCACCGCCAGCTTTCAAAAGTGACCAAAACATCAGCCAGAAAGCATAGGAGCTGAGAAGTGGTCTGTGGTCACCACCTGCAGAACAACTCCTTTATTGGGGGTGTCTTGCTAATTGCCTATAATTTACACCTGTTGTCTATTCCATTTGCACAACAGCATGTGAAATAGATTGTCAACCAGTGTTGCTTCCTAAGTGGACAGTTTGATTTCACAGAAGTGTGATTGTCTTGGAGTTACATTGTGTTGTTTAAGTGTTATTTTTTTGAGCAGTGTACATATATACATATATATATATATATATATATATATATAGGAACAGTTGGTAGGTGCGGCACTCCAGTCGGAAGAAATTCACATACAATCCAATGGATTTGCAACGTTTCAATGCCTTTAATATGGCATTTTCATCAGGCTTAATACAGACATAACACAGACTCTTACCTTATATCCCCACACCCATCAGTGAATGGCGCCATTCCGGTAGCGGGACCACGCACCCGGCCCGGCGACTCCAAGCGATGATGTCATCGCGTCAAGCGCGCAACACGGCGCACCAGATGACACATCACCCTGTTGTCATAGAAACTGTAAAACAAATACAAATAAACGGCAGTGTGTAAATTACATTACATACACAAACTGAATAACCACCATGGACACTCTAATCTAACCTGAGCATGAATGAAGGATCTACTATCTACTTAGGGCAACATATTACCACTGTATAAAACTCAACTAGCGAGTAATTAGTGATGAGCGGGTTCGGTTCCTCGGAATCCGAACCCGCCCGAACTTCATGATTTTTTACACGGATCCGAGCGATTCGGATCTTCCCGCCTTGCTCGGTTAACCCGAGCGCGCCCGAACGTCATCATGACGCTGTCGGATTCTCGCGAGGCTCGGATTCTATCGCGAGACTCGGATTCTATATAAGGAGCCGCGCGTCGCCGCCATTTTACACGTGCATTGAGATTGATAGTGAGAGGACGTGGCTGGCGTCCTCTCCGTTTAGAGAAGAAATAGATAGGAGAGTGAGAGTGAGACAGTGACACTTCATTTACTGGAGCTTAGGAGGAGTACTCAGACAGAGAGTGCAGAATTTTGCTGATAGTATTAGTTAGTTATACTAGTGACAGAGTGAGACAGTGACACTTCATTTACTGGAGCTTAGGAGGAGTACTCAGACAGAGAGTGCAGAATTTTGCTGATAGTATTAGTTAGTTATACTAGTGACTGACCAGTGACCACCAGTGCAGTTTTATATTATTTAATATAATCCGTTCTCTGCCTGAAAAAACGATACACAGTGACTCAGTCACATACCATATCTGTGCTCAGCCCAGTGTGCTGCTGCATCATCTATGTATAATATCTGACTGTGCTCACACAGCTTAATTGTGGGGGAGACTGGGGAGCAGTTAGGTTATAGCAGGAGCCAGGAGTACATATTAAAATTAAACAGTGCACACTTTTTTTCTGCAGGAGTGCCACTGCCAGTGTGACTGACCAGTGAACTGACCACCAGTATATAGTATACTATATTGTATTGTGAATGTCTGCCTGTAAAAGTTAAACACACGTCGTGTGACTTGTGTGGTGTTTTTTTATTCTATAAAATAAAAAACTCATTCTGCTGACAGACAGTGTCCAGCAGGTCCGTCATTATATAATATATACCTGTCCGGCTGCAGTAGTGATATATATATATTTTTTATATCATTATTTATCATCCAGTCGCAGCAGACACAGTACGGTAGTTCACGGCTGTAGCTACCTCTGTGTCGGCACTCGGCAGTCCATCCATAATTGTATACCACCTACCCGTGGTTTTTTTTTTCTTTCTTCTTTATACATACTACATCTCATTATCATCCAGTCTATATTAGCAGCAGACACAGTACAGTACGGTAGTCCACGGCTGTAGCTACCTCTGTGTCGGCACTCGGCAGTCCGTCCATAATTGTATACCACCTACCCGTGGTTTTTTTTTTCTTTCTTCTTTATACATACTACATCTCATTATCAACCAGTCTATATTAGCAGCAGACACAGTATGGTAGTCCATGGCTGTAGCTACCTCTGTGTCGGCACTCGGCAGTCCATCCATAATTGTATACCACCTACCCGTGGTTTTTTTTTCTTTCTTCTTTATACATACTACATCTCATTATCATCCAGTCTATATTAGCAGCAGACACAGTACAGTACGGTAGTCCACGGCTGTAGCTACCTCTGTGTCGGCACTCGGCAGTCCATCCATAATTGTATACCACCTACCCGTGGTTTTTTTTTCTTTCTTCTTTATACATACATACTACATCTCTTTATCAACCAGTCTATATTAGCAGCAGACACAGTACGGTAGTCCACGGCTGTAGCTACCTCTGTGTCGGCACTCGGCAGTCCATCCATAATTGTATACCACCTACCCGTGATTTTTTTTTCTTTCTTCTTTATACATACATACTACATCTCTTTATCAACCAGTCTATATTAGCAGCAGACACAGTACGGTAGTCCACGGCTGTAGATACCTCTGTGTCGGCACTCGGCAGTCCGTCCATAATTGTATACCACCTACCCGTGGTTTTTTTTTCTTTCTTCTTTATACATACATACTACATCTCTTTATCAACCAGTCTATATTAGCAGCAGACACAGTACGGTAGTCCACGGCTGTAGCTACCTCTGTGTCGGCACTCGGCAGTCCATCCATAATTGTATACCACCTACCCGTGGTTTTTTTTTCTTTCTTCTTTATACATACTACATCTCATTATCATCCAGTCTATATTAGCAGCAGACACAGTACAGTACGGTAGTCCACGGCTGTAGCTACCTCTGTATCGGCACTCGGCAGTCCATCCATAATTGTATACCACATACCCGTGGTTTTTCTTTCTTTCTTCTTTATACATACATACTACATCTCTTTATCAACCAGTCTATATTAGCAGCAGACACAGTACAGTACGGTAGTCCACGGCTGTAGCTACCTCTGTGTCGGCACTCGGCAGTCCGTCCATAATTGTATACCACCTACCCGTGGTTTTTTTTTCTTTCTTCTTTATACATACATACTACATCTCTTTATCAACCAGTCTATATTAGCAGCAGACACAGTACAGTAGTCCACGGCTGTAGCTACCTCGGCAGTCCATCCATAATTGTATACTAGTATCCATCCATCTCCATTGTTTACCTGAGGTGCCTTTTAGTTGTGCCTATTAAAATATGGAGAACAAAAATGTTGAGGTTCCAAAATTAGGGAAAGATCAAGATCCACTTCCACCTCGTGCTGAAGCTGCTGCCACTAGTCATGGCCGAGACGATGAAATGCCAGCAACGTCGTCTGCCAAGGCCGATGCCCAATGGCATAGTACAGAGCATGTCAAATCCAAAACACCAAATATCAGTAAAAAAAGGACTCCAAAACCTAAAATAAAATTGTCGGAGGAGAAGCGTAAACTTGCCAATATGCCATTTACCACACGGAGTGGCAAGGAATGGCTGAGGCCCTGGCCTATGTTCATGGCTAGTGGTTCAGCTTCACATGAGGATGGAGGCACTCAGCCTCTCGCTAGAAAAATTAAAAGACTCAAGCTGGCAAAAGCAGTAGCACCGCAAAGAACTGTGCGTTCTTCGAAATCCCAAATCCACAAGGAGAGTCCAATTGTTTCGGCTGCGATGCCTGACCTTCCCAACACTGGACGTGAAGAGCATGCACCTTCCACCATTTGCACGCCCCCTGCAAGTGCTGGAAGGAGCACCCGCAGTCCAGTTCCTGATAGTCAGATTGAAGATGTCAGTGTTGAAGTACACCAGGATGAGGAGGATATGGGTGTTGCTGGCGCTGGGGAGGAAATTGACCAGGAGGATTCTGATGGTGAGGTGGTTTGTTTAAGTCAGGCACCTGGGGAGACACCTGTTGTCCGTGGGAGGAATATGGCCGTTGACATGCCTGGTGAAAATACCAAAAAAATCAGCTCTTCGGTGTGGAAGTATTTCACCAGAAATGCGGACAACATTTGTCAAGCCGTGTGTTCCCTTTGTCAAGCTGTAATAAGTAGGGGTAAGGACGTTAACCACCTCGGAACATCCTCCCTTATACGTCACCTGCAGCGCATTCATAATAAGTCAGTGACAAGTTCAAAAACTTTGGCCGACAGCGGAAGCAGTCCACTGACCAGTAAATCCCTTCCTCTTGTAACCAAGCTCACGCAAACCACCCCACCAACTCCCTCAGTGTCAATTTCCTCCTTCCCCAGGAATGCCAATAGTCCTGCAGGCCATGTCACTGGCAATTCTGACGAGTCCTCTCCTGCCTGGGATTCCTCCGATGCATCCTTGCGTGTAACGCCTACTGCTGCTGGCGCTGCTGTTGTTGCTGCTGGGAGTCGATGGTCATCCCAGAGGGGAAGTCGTAAGCCCACTTGTACTACTTCCAGTAAGCAATTGACTGTCCAACAGTCCTTTGCGAGGAAGATGAAATATCACAGCAGTCATCCTGCTGCAAAGCGGATAACTGAGGCCTTGACAACTATGTTGGTGTTAGACGTGCGTCCGGTATCCGCCGTTAGTTCACAGGGAACTAGACAATTTATTGAGGCAGTGTGCCCCCGTTACCAAATACCATCTAGGTTCCACTTCTCTAGGCAGGCGATACCGAGAATGTACACGGACGTCAGAAAAAGACTCACCAGTGTCCTAAAAAATGCAGTTGTACCCAATGTCCACTTAACCACGGACATGTGGACAAGTGGAGCAGGGCAGGGTCAGGACTATATGACTGTGACAGCCCACTGGGTAGATGTATGGACTCCCGCCGCAAGAACAGCAGCGGCGGCACCAGTAGCAGCATCTCGCAAACGCCAACTCTTTCCTAGGCAGGCTACGCTTTGTATCACCGCTTTCCAGAATACGCACACAGCTGAAAACCTCTTACGGCAACTGAGGAAGATCATCGCGGAATGGCTTACCCCAATTGGACTCTCCTGTGGATTTGTGGCATCGGACAACGCCAGCAATATTGTGTGTGCATTAAATATGGGCAAATTCCAGCACGTCCCATGTTTTGCACATACCTTGAATTTGGTGGTGCAGAATTTTTTAAAAAACGACAGGGGCGTGCAAGAGATGCTGTCGGTGGCCAGAAGAATTGCGGGACACTTTCGGCGTACAGGCACCACGTACAGAAGACTGGAGCACCACCAAAAACTACTGAACCTGCCCTGCCATCATCTGAAGCAAGAAGTGGTAACGAGGTGGAATTCAACCCTCTATATGCTTCAGAGGTTGGAGGAGCAGCAAAAGGCCATTCAAGCCTATACAATTGAGCACGATATAGGAGGTGGAATGCACCTGTCTCAAGTGCAGTGGAGAATGATTTCAACGTTGTGCAAGGTTCTGATGCCCTTTGAACTTGCCACACGTGAAGTCAGTTCAGACACTGCCAGCCTGAGTCAGGTCATTCCCCTCATCAGGCTTTTGCAGAAGAAGCTGGAGACATTGAAGGAGGAGCTAACACGGAGCGATTCCGCTAGGCATGTGGGACTTGTGAATGGAGCCCTTAATTCGCTTAACAAGGATTCACGGGTGGTCAATCTGTTGAAATCAGAGCACTACATTTTGGCCACCGTGCTCGATCCTAGATTTAAAACCTACCTTGGATCTCTCTTTCCGGCAGACACAAGTCTGCTGGGGTTGAAAGACCTGCTGGTGAGAAAATTGTCAAGTCAAGCGGAACGCGACCTGTCAACATCTCCTCCTTCACATTCTCCCGCAACTGGGGGTGCGAGGAAAAGGCTCAGAATTCCGAGCCCACCCGCTGGCGGTGATGCAGGGCAGTCTGGAGCGACTGCTGATGCTGACATCTGGTCCGGACTGAAGGACCTGACAACGATTACGGACATGTCGTCTACTGTCACTGCATATGATTCTCTCAACATTGAAAGAATGGTGGAGGATTATATGAGTGACCGCATCCAAGTAGGCACGTCACACAGTCCGTACTTATACTGGCAGGAAAAAGAGGCAATTTGGAGGCCCTTGCACAAACTGGCTTTATTCTACCTAAGTTGCCCTCCCACAAGTGTGTACTCCGAAAGAGTGTTTAGTGCCGCCGCTCACCTTGTCAGCAATCGGCGTACGAGGTTACATCCAGAAAATGTGGAGAAGATGATGTTCATTAAAATGAATTATAATCAATTCCTCCGCGGAGACATTGACCAGCAGCAATTGCCTCCACAAAGTACACAGGGAGCTGAGATGGTGGATTCCAGTGGGGACGAATTGATAATCTGTGAGGAGGGGGATGTACACGGTGATATATCGGAGGATGATGATGAGGTGGACATCTTGCCTCTGTAGAGCCAGTTTGTGCAAGGAGAGATTAATTGCTTCTTTTTTGGGGGGGGGTCCAAACCAACCCGTCATATCAGTCACAGTCGTGTGGCAGACCCTGTCACTGAAATGATGGGTTGGTTAAAGTGTGCATGTCCTGTTTATACAACATAAGGGTGGGTGGGAGGGCCCAAGGACAATTCCATCTTGCACCTCTTTTTTCTTTTATTTTTCTTTGCGTCATGTGCTGTTTGGGGAGGGTTTTTTGGAAGGGCCATCCTGCGTGACACTGCAGTGCCACTCCTAGATGGGCCCGGTGTTTGTGTCGGCCACTAGGGTCGCTTATCTTACTCACACAGTCAGCTACCTCATTGCGCCTCTTTTTTTCTTTGCGTCATGTGCTGTTTGGGGAGGGTTTTTTGGAAGGGACATCCTGCGTGACACTGCAGTGCCACTCCTAGATGGGCCCGGTGTTTGTGTCGGCCACTAGGGTCGCTTATCTTACTCACACAGTCAGCTACCTCATTGCGCCTCTTTTTTTCTTTGCGTCATGTGCTGTTTGGGGAGGGTTTTTTGGAAGGGACATCCTGCGTGACACTGCAGTGCCACTCCTAGATGGGCCCGGTGTTTGTGTCGGCCACTAGGGTCGCTTATCTTACTCACACAGTCAGCTACCTCATTGCGCCTCTTTTTTTCTTTGCGTCATGTGCTGTTTGGGGAGGGTTTTTTGGAAGGGACATCCTGCGTGACACTGCAGTGCCACTCCTAGATGGGCCCGGTGTTTGTGTCGGCCACTAGGGTCGCTTATCTTACTCACACAGCGACCTCGGTGCAAATTTTAGGACTAAAAATAATATTGTGAGGTGTGAGGTATTCAGAATAGACTGAAAATGAGTGTAAATTATGGTTTTTGAGGTTAATAATACTTTGGGATCAAAATGACCCCCAAATTCTATGATTTAAGCTGTTTTTTAGGGTTTTTTGAAAAAAACACCCGAATCCAAAACACACCCGAATCCGCCAAAAAAAATTCGGTGAGGTTTTGCCAAAACGCGGTCGAACCCAAAACACGGCCGCGGAACCGAACCCAAAACCAAAAAATTTCCGGCGCTCATCTCTACGAGTAATATCCTAATACAGTGGCTGTATACAACATCTATACTTAAGCATTAAATGCCGCATTGGGGTGCATCGATTCACTACTGTAAGGTAGAGACACATATATGATCTTATATATATATATATATATATATGTGTGTATTATAAGTCGAGTCAACAGGCCTTAAACATCTACATGCTTGTAACGGGGCACCTGGAAAAATCTATAGATAGTAGCCCAGCCCCTAACAGATATATAAACTAGTGATGAGCGGGTTCGTTTCCTCGGAAACCGAACCCCCCCGAACTTCACCCATTTTACACGGGTCCGAGGCATACTCGGATTCTCCTGTATGGCTCGGTTAATCCGAGCGCGCTCGAACATCATCATCCCGCTGTCGGATTCTCGCGAGATTCGGATTCTATATAAGGAGCCGCGCGTCGCCGCCATTTTCACTCGTGCATTGGAAATGTTAGGGACAGGGCGTGGCTGGCGTCCTCTCCGTTTGTGCTTATTGCTTAATTGTGGGGACTGGGGAGCAGGCGTATTATATAGGAGGAGTACAGTGCAGAGTTTTGCTGATCAGTGACCACCAGTTTTATCCGTTCTCTGTCTGAAAAACACTCCATATCTGTGCTCAGTGTGCTGCATATATCTGTGCTCACACTGCTTTATTGTGGGGACTGGGGAGCAGGCGTATTATATAGGAGGAGTACAGTGCAGAGTTTTGCTGATCAGTGACCACCAGTTTTATCCGTTCTCTGTCTGAAAAACGCTCCATATCTGTGCTCAGTGTGCTGCATATATCTGTGCTCACACTGCTTAATTGTGGGGACTGGGGACCAGCAGTATTATATAGGAGGAGTACAGTGCAGAGTTTTGCTGACCAGTGACCACCAGTGTACGTTGTCTGCCTGAAAAACGCTCCATATCTGTGCTCAGTGTGCTGCATATATCTGTGCTCACACTGCTTTATTGTGGGTACTGGGGACCACCAGTATATTATATAGGAGGAGTACAGTGCAGAGTTTTGCTGACCAGTGACCACCAGTATATATAGCAGTACGGTACGGAAGGCCACTGCTCTACCTACCTCTGTGTCGTCAAGTATACTATCCATCTAGATTCTATACCTGTGGTGCATTTTAGTTTTGCAGTTTGCTGACAGTGACCACCAGTATATATAGCAGTACGGTACGGAAGGCCACTGCTCTACCTACCTCTGTGTCGTCAAGTATACTATCCATCTAGATTCTATACCTGTGGTGCATTTTAGTTTTGTAGTTTGCTGACAGTGACCATCAGTATATATAGCAGTACGGTACGGAAGGCCACTGCTCTACCTACTTCTGTGTTGTCAAGTATACTATCCATCTAGATTCTATACCTGTGGTGCATTTTAGTTTTGCAGTTTGCTGACAGTGACCACCAGTATATATAGCAGTACGGTACGGAAGGCCACTGCTCTACCTACCTCTGTGTCGTCAAGTATACTATCCATCTAGATTCTATAACTGTGGTGCATTTTAGTTTTTCAGTTTACTGACAGTGACCACCAGTATATATAGCAGCACGGTACGGAAGGCCACTGCTCTACCTACCTCTGTGTCGTCAAGTATATTATCCATCTAGATTCTATACCTGTGGTGTATTTTAGTTTTGCAGTTTGCTGACAGTGACCACCAGTATATATAGCAGTACGGTACGGAAGGCCACTGCTCTACCTACCTCTGTGTCGTCAAATATACTATCCATCTAGATTCTATACCTGTGGTGCATTTTAGTTTTGCAGTTTGCTGACAGTGACCACCAGTATATATAGCAGTACGGTACGGAAGGCCACTGCTCTACCTACCTCTGTGTCGTCAAATATACTATCCATCTAGATTCTATACCTGTGGTGCATTTTAGTTTTGCAGTTTGCTGACAGTGACCACCAGTATATATAGCAGTACGGTACGGAAGGCCACTGCTCTACCTACCTCTGTGTCGTCAAGTATACTATCCATCTAGATTCTATACCTGTGGTGCATTTTAGTTTTACAGTTTGCTGACAGTGACCACCAGTATATATAGCAGTACGGTACGGAAGGCCACTGCTCTACCTACCTCTGTGTCGTCAAGTATACTATCCATCTAGATTCTATACCTGTGGTGCATTTTAGTTTTGCAGTTTGCTGACAGTGACCACCAGTATATATAGCAGTACGGTACGGAAGGCCACTGATCTACCTACCTCTGTGTCGTCAAGTATACTATCCATCTAGATTCTATACCTGTGGTGCATTTTAGTTTTGCAGTTTGCTGACAGTGACCACCAGTATATATAGCAGTACGGTACGGAAGGCCACTGCTCTACCTACCTCTGTGTCGTCAAGTATACTATCCATCTAGATTCTATACCTGTGGTGCATTTTAGTTTTGCAGTTTGCTGACAGTGACCACCAGTATATATAGCAGTACGGTACGGAAGGCCACTTCTCTACCTACCTCTGTGTCGTCAAGTGTACTATCCATCTAGATTCTATACCTGTGGTGCATTTTAGTTTTGCAGTTTGCTGACAGTGACCACCAGTATATATAGCAGTACGGTACGGAAGGCCACTGCTCTACCTACCTCTGTGTCGTCAAGTATACTATCCATCTAGATTCTATACCTGTGGTGCATTTTAGTTTTGCAGTTTGCTGACAGTGACCACCAGTATATATAGCAGTACGGTACGGAAGGCCACTGCTCTACCTACCTCTGTGTCGTCAAGTATACTATCCATCTAGATTCTATACCTGTGGTGCATTTTAGTTTTGCAGTTTGCTGACAGTGACCACCAGTATAAATAGCAGTACGGTACAGAAGGCCACTGCTCTACCTACCTCTGTGTCGTCAAGTAAACTATCCATCTAGATTCTATACCTGTGGTGCATTTTAGTTTTGCAGTTTGCTGACAGTGACCACCAGTATATATAGCAGTACGGTACGGAAGGCCACTGCTCTACCTACCTCTGTGTCGTCAAGTATACTATCCATCCATACCTGTGGTGCATTTCAGTTGTGCGCAGTATATATAGTAGTAGGCCATTGCTATTGATACTGGCATATAATTCCACACATTAAAAAATGGAGAACCAAAATGTGGAGGTTAAAATAGGGAAAGATCAAGATCCACTTCCACCTCGTGCTGAAGCTGCTGCCACTAGTCATGGCCGAGACGATGAAATGCCATCAATGTCGTCTGCCAAGGCCGATGCCCAATGTCATAGTAGAGAGCATGTAAAATCCAAAAAACAAAAGTTCAGTTAAATGACCCAAAAATCAAAATTAAAAGCGTCTGATGAGAAGCGTAAACTTGCCAATATGCCATTTAAGACACGGAGTGGCAAGGAACGGCTGAGGCCCTGGCCTATGTTCATGGCTAGTGGTTCAGATTCACATGAGGATGGAAGCACTCATCCTCTCGCTAGAAAACTGCAGTGATGGGCCAGGTGTTTGTGACGGCCACTTGGTTCGCTTAGCTTAGTCACACAGCTACCTCATTGCACCTCTTTTTTTCTTTGCATCATGTGCTGTTTGGGGACTATTTTTTAAATCTGCCATCCTGTCTGACACTGTAGTGCCACTCCTAGATGGGCCAGGTGTTTGTGTCGGCCACTTGTGTCGCTTAGATTAGTCACACAGCGACCTTGGTGCGTCTCTTTTTTTCTTTGCATCATGTGCTGTTTGGGGACTATTTTTTTGAAGTGCCATCCTGTCTGACACTGCAGTGCCACTCCTAGATGGGCCAGGTGTTTGTGTCGGCCACTTGTGTCGCTTAGCTTAGTCACACAGCGACCTTGGTGCGTCTCTTTTTTTCTTTGCATCATGTGCTGTTTGGGGTTATTTTTTTGAAGTGCCATCCTGTCTGACACTGCAGTGACACTCCTAGATGGGCCAGGTGTTTGTGTCGGCCACTTGTGTCGCTTAGCTTAATCACACAGCGACCTTGGTGCGTCTCTTTTTTTCTTTGCATCAGGTGCTGTTTGGGGACTATTTTTTTGAAGTGCCATCCTGTCTGACACTGCAGTGCCACTCCTAGATGGGCCAGGTGTTTGTGTCGGCCACTTGTGTCGCTTAGCTTAGTCACACAGCGACCTTGGTGCGCCTCTTTTTTTCTTTGCATCATGTGCTGTTTGGGGACTATTTTTTTGAAGTGCCATCCTGCCTGACACTGCAGTGCCACTCCTAGATGGGCCAGGTGTTTGTTTCGGCCACTTGTGTCGCTTAGCTTAGCCATCCAGCGACCTCGGTGCAAATTTTAGGACTAAAAATAATATTGTGAGGTGTGAGGTGTTCAGAATAGACTGAAAATGAGTGTAAATTATGGTTATTGAGGTTAATAATACTATGGGATCAAATTGACCCCCAAATTCTATGATTTAAGCTGTTTTTGAGGGTTTTTTGTAAAAAAAAACACCCGAATCCAAAACACACCCGAATCCGACAAAAAATTTTCAGGGAGGTTTTGGCAAAACGCGTCCGAATCCAAAACACGGCCGCGGAACCGAATCCAAAACCAAAACACAAAACCCGAAAAATTTCCGGTGCACATCTCTAATATAAACACATGTAGAGACTCACTAATCTAAGATACATGTACAACAATAACTGGACATATAACTACAATTACAGGAAATTGTTGAGGCCCAAGTGCTCATTCAGGCCCCTAGGTGTTAGTGTACCCATACGGTGAATCCACCGGGATTCCATTTGCAGAAGTTTCAGACCTCTATTACCCTCCCCCCCCCCCGTATATTGGGGGGTACGTGGTCTATCATCCTATATATCGGATTGATGTCAAATTATGCCTATCTGCTATAAAGTGTCTTGCCACAGGTTGTTCACTATTACCTGTAGACAGTGCTTTCTTAATGGCAGATCTATGTGCAGTCATCCTTTCCTTAAAACTGCGTTCAGTTTTCCCGATATAGGATTTCCCACATGGGCAAATGATTTGATATACCGTGAATTTCGTATTACACGTAAGTTGATAACGAAGTTGTATTTTTCACCAGATAACGGATGATTAAATGTACTACCTGCCAACATGAATTGGCAAGTAGAACACTTGCAACGTTTACAACCCAATTTCTGCCGTCCCTCACTAGGCGCATCAGGTCCCTGTACCCTAGAAATATCCGCTTTAAACAGTATATCCCGGAGGCTTCTACCCCTGGTATGGCAAGGCATAATTCTGGTGGTAGCAAGTGGCAGCTCAGGGTCTGATTGTATAATGGGCCATAATTTTTTTACTTTTTTGGTGATATTAGGGCTAGCTTGGTTGTATCGATTTACCCAAGGTAATATACTCTGTGGCTCCCGATCTTTCACATTAACATGCTCCGGGTATTGTGATACTTTTTCCTTAGCTTCCAATAGTATATTAAGTTGATACCCCTTGCTAAGGAATTTATCAATCAAGGCATTGATCTGTTGTTCTGCTAGCTTTGTATCGGATGTAATACGTTTAATCCGCAACATTTGTGAGTAAGGTAAACCTCTAACAAGCGCTCTAGGATGGGCACTATCCTTTGTCTAAGGCTTCTTTCAAAATCATCTGTAAGTCATATTTGATCTTCATCGTTGGGTCCCCAGGTAGTCGTTGATACGTATTGCGATCTTCAAGTTGTACTTTAGTTTCAGCCTTGTAATTTTGTAGGTCCTGTACTACCAGGGCACCCCCCTTATCCGCGGGACGGAAAACCAATTGTGGATTTTGGGATAAGTTCTTTAGTGCTAGATGCTCCTGTTTGCTTAGATTATACCTCATAGGGCGTAGGGTATTCACTGTCATCTGCACATCAGCTTCCATAAGTCGCATGAACGTCTTGATACTCGCATTAAAGGATTGCGGGTCAAACGTAGAACGTGGTAGTATCTTGCGTAATTGAGGTGGAATACCTGAGGGAGCTTTATCAGCGATGTTAGTATTTTTAGCAAAGAATTCTTTTAGTTTTAATTGACGATGGAGAGCTTTCTACAAGCCATTGGAATTAATCAAATGGGACAGATGGCACAAAAGATAACCCTCGTGCTAGCACATCATTCTCGGCTTTGCTGAGGGCATAAGATGATAAATTCACCACTAAGTTCGTTTTGCCACTGGTGGCTTTTTTCCCACGTCCCCTTCCTTTTTGTTTGACCTCCCCGCCTCGTGTATTTCCTCTGCCTTTTCCCTCTATTGCCCTTGTTGTCACCCCTAAAGGGCGTGTGGCCCCAGAATTGCCACTAGTATCCTCAATTTCACTCAAAGATGATACCCTTTCAGTAGATGAGTCGGTATCCTGCGAGAATCTAGGTCTATTCCTACGAAAGAATGGTTTCCTTTGCTCGCCTCTTCCTTTATTGCTAGTCCATTGGTACACTGAATTAAATTCATAGTCAGCATCCACTTTGTTTCTCTTCTCCTTCTTGAACTTCACAAGTTCACGTTTGTATGTTTGGAGTTGACCATTCAATTTATCGTACCAATTGGTATTGGTGTCCTTCTCAAGACTCTCCTTATGCATGGCCTCAAAAGCTGTGATCTTGTCCTTCAACGTATTAACTTCTTTCGTTGAATGTTCAATGATTAACAGCATGAGGTCAAATGAGCATTTATTGAGTGTTGCCACCCATTTTTTGCAGAATGCTCCATCATGTCGGCCAATAGTAGGGCAATTTTTCACCCTTAATCCACGCGGGATCTTTTTGGCCCTATAATATTCGCTTAGGGTAAGTCCGTGGTAGAAGTAGTCAATTTCCTTCTTCTTATATTTAAGGAGATCACGGTATAATTCCTCCACTGGAGGGGGCTCAAACCGCTCAGCTAATTCAGCAGCGTACAATATATTATCAGCTTCACTTTCGGAGAATGAATGCACATCTCCAATGGAATATGTTATCTGCTGAAAACCACTTAATTGTTCATCCGTATTCATTTCGGCCATATCAAGAAAAATTGGATACCATATACTTCAGAAATAAATGTTGCCACACCTGCTAAAGAGGCCCCAATGCACCTAATAAAAGATTAAAAGTGCTTATGTGCTTAGGTAAACAGTACTCAATGTCACTTCTCAATGTGCACAGAATGATATGCCATGAGTGATACATCCATAAAGACTTGCATACAGGTCAGAAATAAGTCTAATAACTCCCAGTGTTTATAATCTAACCAGTGTACCAATGTGACAATAGCAATAAAATGAATAGATCAACAGTCACTGATGAATAGTCAATGATAACTTAGCGGCGGGGTGCCATGAAATTCAGACTGCACAGTGCAGCCCCAATACATATAGATACGTGTTACCGGCACTCCACATTGTAGCTGACTTGTTACTTTGCTGGTTGCCCTCACATGATAGGATAGAAACAGTTGGTAGGTGCGGCACTCCAGTCGGAAGAAATTCACATACAATCAAATGGATTTGCAACGTTTCAATGCCTTTAATATGGCATTTTCATCAGGCTTAATACAGACATAACACAGACTCTTACCTTATATCCCCACACCCATCAGTGAATGGCGCCATTCCGGTAGCGGGACCACGCACCCGGCCCGGCAGCTCCAAGCGATGATGTCATCGCGTCAAGCGCGCAACACGAAGCACCAGATGACACATCACCCTGTTGTCATAGAAACTGTAAAACAAATACAAATAAACGGCACTGTGTAATTACATGACATACACAAACTGAATAACCACCACATTGGACACTCTAATCTAACCTGAGCATGAATGAAGGATCTACTATCTACTTAGGGCAACATATTACCACTGTATATAACTCAACTAGCGAGTAATATCCTAATACAGAGGCTGTACACAACATCTATACTTAAGCATTAAATGCCACATTGGGGTGCATCGATTCACTACTGTAAGGTAGAGACACATATATGATCTTATATATATATATATATATATATATATGTGTATTATACGTCGAGTCAACAGGCCTTAAACATCTACATGCTTGTAACGGGGCTCCTGGAAAAATCTATAGATAGTGTCGGTAACACGTATTTATATATATATATATATATATATATATCCATACACATAAATATAAATATACATATATATTATATTGAACCCATTATAATTAATTTTTAATTATGTTGGTGGCACAGTGGAAATATAATTGGTGGGGCAGTGGGTGATAAAAAAAAGCTTCATTGGTTGCCCTTTCTACAGCCCTGCCCATACACCCAGAAATGCCTCCTGAATATTAAAATATGTAAATAATGTGCCAGTTCCAAAGATATCTTTCGTCTTTCAAATTGTTTGAAAAATTGCTTAAGGGCCCTACACACTGGCCGAATTTTTGAAAGATATGAACGATCTCGTTCATAAATGAACGAGAACTCGTTCATATCTTTCAGTGTGGAGACTCCAGCGATGAACGATGCGCGGCCCCGCGCTCGTTCATCGCTGGTCTCCCGTCGGCTGTGCATGCAGGCCAATATGGACGATCTCGTCCATATTTGCCTGCACTTCAATGCAGCCGCGTGACGGGGGGAGTGAAGAAACTTCACTCCCCCCGTCACTGCCCCCCCGCCGCCGGGTCGCTCGTCGGCCGTATCCGCCGTCGGGCAACTCGGCGGCGGGTCGGCCAGTGAGTAGGGCCCTTTAGTGTGTACACTTAATTTCGTTTGTCAGGGCTCTGGGAAGTTCAGGGGAAATTGCTCATCTCCCACATTGTTCAGCTTTCACATTGGTCATGTCGTCTAGTGTGTGTAGGGCCCTTTATTCAGAGTTGATCGCAGCAGCAAATATGTTAGCTAATGGGCAAAACCATGTGCACTGCAGGGGGGGCAGATATAACATGTGCAGAGAGAGTTAGATTTGGGTGGGGTGTGTTCAAACTGAAATCTAAATTGCAGTGTAAAAATAAAGCAGACAATATTTACCCTGCACAGAAACAATATAACCCACCCAAATCTAACTCTCTCTGCACATGTTACATCTGCCCCACCTGCAGTGCACATGGTTTTGCCCAATTGCTAACAAATTTGCTGCTGCGATCAACTCAGAAGAAGTTTCGATGGATTTATATGCAGGATGACTTTATGTAGATTTGTAGACATCCGATCAGAATATGTAAGGTCACTAATACGGTCAGTGGCTTCTGCGCCATAATATCAGCATTAAATATGATTTAACTATTGCAATGCTGTCGCTGGACAGGGAAAGACTGGCTAAACTCTGCCAGTACCCTGACAGCAGCCCAAAGGTTAATCCTCCTATAAGATTACAAACTAGCTCAGTACCTAATGGATATTTCCTACTGTTTGTCAAACAAGAGGTTCATGGCTTCGTCAGGGACAAAGTTATTAAGGACATAAAAAGCCATCTGGATGATGCTAATAAACATAACGAGTAACCTTCAGATCCATTGCTGAGATGACCAAACTGTGATAGGCCAGATGTTATAAAATGCCGTACAGTGTCCTCCTCCCAGAAACGTACGGCCAGTGATCTGACAAATATCTGTACATTTCTATTCTCCATCACGTTCTATGCGCTTCCGTACATGCAAGAAAGACGCCAACTACACAGAGATGTGTTGACTTTGTTGTACAGGGTGATTGAAAAGTCGCAGTACACCCTTTTGTTTCAAAAACTGTGCAGAAAATGGGAACACTGAATACTCCAGTAAGGTATGGGTGAGGTGGGCTATCTTTCAGGGTATGTTCCGAACATGGGCGCCATCATTGAAATCGGCCATCTTGAATCTAAGTCAGTTTTTTCAAATGGGAAGGGGGTCGTGTAACATGTCAAATAACATTAGAATTTTCTGAAAAGTGTATTGCTGCAAACAGATTTGAAATAGCAGTTATGGTTCAAAAGTTACAATACTTTTTTTGTTGGAATTACAGGCTGAACTGTTCTCCATATGGGACAGTCATTTAATGTGTGGGCGTTGTGCTGCGGGCTCTTCACGAAGGATGCAAAAACCATTGTTGAGGTTGTCTCGTCAGTAGCACTTTTTGGACAACCACGCCGTGACTTGTCAGCCACAGTCCCAGTTTATCGAAATTTGGAAATTAGGCACCTGACAGTGTTATGGGAAATTGGAGGTCTTTCTGGGTGCCGGTTGTTAAAATCTGCAGCTATGACACGGAAAATTTCTTCTCCAGACATGAAGATGACCTCAATTCTCTCTTCTTTTGTCAAAGCCATCTTCAGTTACCTGCAACAAAAAAAGGTTGTAACTTTTGAACCATATCTGCTATTTCAAATCTGTTTGCAGCAATAAACCTTTGAGCAAATTCTGATGTTATTTAACATATTACACAAGCCACTTTCTATTTGAAAAAATAGACTTCGATTCTAGATGGCCAATTTCAAGATGGCGCCCATGTTCAGTACATACTCTAAAAGATAGCCCACCTCGCCCATACCTTACTGGAGTATTCAGTTTTCCCATTTCCTGCACAATTTTTTAAACAAAAGGGTGTACTGAGACTTTTGAATCACCCTGTATTTGGCTGCAAACCTGAAAAATTGCTATTTTATAATTAGGGTTCCTTATATGGGAAAAAAAAGATCGATTTATAGTGTGTCTCTCACGCATCGACGTTGTTGCATTTTAGCCATTCACTCCAGACTTCATGTGCAATGCATTTATCGGTGGAAACACCTGGAGATTTATTGTATTACATGTGCCAAGCAGATGTAATTATCATCAAAGTCATTTATTTATCGTGATGTAAGAGAACTCTTTGCCTACAGACCAATGTCTGCCTCCGTTCTGCAAGTGTGGTACATTGCGTGCCAAATCTCCAGATGACACATTTCCATTGGCGTATATATAATGGGTGCAAGTTGTGTGGTGCACACAGGCCCCTGAATCAGGGGGTCTCCATCATCTCCAGAGTCCAATGTTGGCCATTGCTGATGTATTTCCATCCAGCGGCCATCTTTTGAGTGATATTTCGTGAAAGACAGACAGTGCCATCTTTCTGTGGCCTGTGTGCACCACACTCCCTGCACCAATTATAGTTACGCTTCTGGACTGGATCCATGAGGATCAGTTTAGCCACTTGCCTGGGTTAGGAGAGAAGTTAAATGTGATGGCCAACTAGGGGCTGATTCAGACCTGATCGGTGCTGTGCGTTTTCGCACAGCAGCGATCAGGTCTGAATTGCGCATGTCGTAGCCCTGCGATTGCCTCTGCCTGATTGACACCACTTAGGGGGTGCAGTTCTGGGCAACGCAGGCGTGGCTGAACTGTTGGGGGGGGGGGCGCTGCAGCTGCGTGATGTCACACTCAGCCGCTGCGACCCGGGCAGTGACGAGTAGCTCCCTGCCAGTGCGCAGTAGCTGCGCTGGCTGGGAGCTACTCCTGAAGTACAAAAGCATCGCACAGCACTTGTGCGACGGGGCAGGGGCTGATATGCGGGGCGAGCTAGCCCTGTGCTGGGCATCCCCCCCGCATGTCAGTGAGACTGATCGTAGATGTGCTAAGGTCTGAATTAGCTCCCTAATTAGGTGTATACAGAGAGACAGCTGCCCCTACCTACTGGCCACAATGGGGTAATGCTCAGCGGTGGAAAAATTATAGAATTTGCTGCATGAGAAGGCAACCTGTGTCATTCCAGCTGCTGTGGAACTATACATCCCAGCATGTCCTGCAACACTTGTAGCATGCGCCAACAGCAAAACTGTGCCAGTGCATGCTGGGATGTGCAGTTCCACAGTACCTTGGTTTAAAAATGAACAGCAATCATTAAAAAGTAAAATACTATTTGGGCTCTGTGACCTGACTCTGGAGTGGCTTTGCACTGTATACAGGGCTTTATAAGCCTATAATGATGACAGAGGAAAAACAAACATTCCCAGGGTGAGGTTAATGAGCCCTCTTAATTTGTAAATGGCCCCATTTGAGACCATGCAGTTTATAC